>NC_080164.1:57283295-57583295 GCF_950295315.1 Erinaceus europaeus
CTTTTAGAGACTGAGGCAATCCCTACCACTGCTACTTTATAGTGAGGACAATGTCCTGGAAAGGCCCTTGAAACGGCTTATGGTGGCACTCCTGATGGAAGTGATCAATGATAGTGGATAGAGGGTCTGTAAGAAGTCTAGAACTATCATATCTATTGGGGAATACTAGATAACCTGACTTGGGCCCCAGGTGATGGAGTGGTCTGGCCAAAAATGCCACCATTAAGTGAGCCAGTCTCTTGCCCTTTTCCAGCTTTTGTAGTTCCTACAAGAAGAGAGTTTATGATCAATGAGAAATAAAACCATATCTGTAGCTAAAAGAGTGAATGGAAGTAGATATGCCATTTATTTGTCTTTGATACTATTAGTATCTTAAAACTTAGGTCTTTGGACACTAGTTGCTATTGCTGCTTCTTCTAGAGCTGCCTCTTAAGTCTACTTCTGACATCAGTGATTGTCAACACCCATAACATCCCCATCTCACTGGAAAGTGAAAGATGCTCACTCTAATTTTGAGTAGGTCAGTAGACATTCAGTAATGACAAAAGTCAATAATTATGGTTCACCTTTTTAATTTAATTCCATGATGCTATTGTCCCTGTTTCAGTCCTTGTTTCCTAAATAAACTTTCAAAGAATTCTAACTATTTACAATACTGCTTGGGCCTTGGTGACACCAGACACCATACACATTGCCTTTCTAGTGCTTGGATAAAAGGACAAGCATGGTTGCTAGATGTTAACCAGCTATTAACTGTGGGTTACAATATCATGGTTTTATTCCTGACTTCCATTTTTTTATTTAAGTAACACTTATTTGATGCTTTATATTGGTCAGACACTTTGTAAATACTTTAAATATGTCAACATCGTTAATCCCCATATGAGAGACCTATGAGAGAGGTACTATTCCAAGGCCACTGGGTAGATAAGGAAACTGAGGAATGAAGATATTATAACTCTTTTTATCTAAGTTCATAGAGTGAGTAAATGGCAGAGTATGAATCAGAGTAAATGGCAGAGTAAATGGTGAGTAAATGGCAGCATATGAATCAGGGTGTTATGCCTTATTCCTGATATTGTGTGTATTTTATTTGTTTCTTTAAAGAGGTAATTGTGGAATACCCTGTGACCAAATCATGTAGAAGGATTTCAGAGTTATGGAGAAAAGGGAGACCCAGTTACTAATGACAAAGGACACTGCTATTCAAGGGGAGTGAAGGACATGTCCAGCTCTGCACACCATATGTGGGCTGTTCTGTCTTCTCTCAGAAATATCTATCTGATTCTCACTGATGAGAGAGAAGAAGAACTCAGATGTTGGGAGGATTGATGACTCATTCTATAAAGAGAGCAAAGTTGTTGAAGTGCTTATCCATGAGGAGACCTTTCATATGAGTTGTGTGGGAATGAAAAATAGAATTTCTAGTCATTCATTTAATAGACATTTATTAAGAATCAGTAAGTTCAAGGTATGATAAAAAAAGAGCTATGCGAGCATTATAGTTTTTCACTTTTCAATTTTGCTATAAAAATTATACCAATTTGAGCTCTGAAAGGAAAAGTCTAAAAGTTAATGTAAATTTGCAAATTTCATGTTCAATTAATGAAGTGCTATCTGTCTACATTTGTTTTGTACATGGGAAGGCAACAATAAAGATGAGAGGGGGAAAGAATTGAACATGTGCCAGTAATTGTAGAACATTTCACTTACCAGTCTTCTTGGTCTCCCTGTCCAAAGATTACTAATGTGGGTACCCCTTCTTGGCATATTTGAAATCCACAGGCAGCATGAACTTGGCCAGTAACCCCTTAGGAATACTAAATGCACCCCATTTCATTTATAGGAAAGAAGCAAATTAAGACAGAGAACTTTTGTGTAAACCATAAACTGCATTTAACAAGGCAGGAGGCTTGGGAATCCATGCTCAGGCTGCTTGTTTTTCCTGGCACCTTGTTAAACGTGGTTGAAAGTTTGCATGCTGGGGAGCAACCCACTTTCTCTTTGTTCCTGGGAATGGCTCTAACTGACCTCATAGACCTGGACTGCTATTTTAAAAATGAAGGTTGGAAAAGCACTAGGCAGCTCCATGAGTCTACACTACCACTGTCACAGTGTCCACTTCAGCTGGGCCTGAGAGCCTGCATGTGAGTCCTGTTTGCAAGCTCTCAGATGAGCAGGGTTGCCTTTGACACTGATCCCAACATCTAATAATACTTATTATCTAGCCACTCTTTCTATGTCTAAATTAAATTCTTCATCCTACAGTTTAGTGTCTCTCCTTTTGTTCTGCCCTGAATAAAGATGGAGAACAGCTGGTCAGCATTCCCTGTAGAATAACTCTTAAGACACTTGAAAGCTATTATTAAGTTTCCTTATAGTCTCCTCTCCTCCAGACGGATGCTGAAGCTTTCTTTTACTTATTTTCTCCAGTCACCTTTCTCTCTGGCTTTAGGTCCTTCTCCAGCTGCTTGTTTCTTGAAGCCACCTGGAAATCCAAATGCATTTCTTTTATTTTTTTCCCTAAAAGTACTGAAACTGGGAAACGATGGTGAGGAATTTTGTGTCTCTTTTAGTCATCAGTTGCTGGGGGACATGCTCTTTATTTATTATCTCAGAATTTCATTTATTGAATTGTGCTCACTGAATAATTATTTTCACTCTTTAGTGCTCTGGTTTTATAGAAAACATGCTAGTAACATTAAATGTGTGTGGGGGTGGGTTGTGTATAATTCATTTTCTTCTACCTTTTTACTCATCTCCTCTTAAATAATATATCATGAAAATTTTATTTTTATAGATTTATTTTATTACAGAGGGAAAGAGAGAGAGTGGGAGAGAAAGAGAGAGAGAGAGAGAGAAGAAGAGAGAGATAAGTCCTATGCTCTACCTACTAAGCCAACTCTTTGGAAGCAATACTTCTATTTAAAATGAGTAATCAAGCCACATTTCTTTACTAAAGATACATAGAATATTGGTGTGTATGTATGTGCATATAATTCTGATAAATTTGTAGTAGTTTCCATGAATTCAAAGATTAACATGACTCTGAGATTTTGTAGTTTAACAAGAAAGAATAATGTTGAAATGAATGTTTTATAGGTCCAATTCTGGATAACAGGTTTGGTGCATACCTAAAATGTTTACATAAGAGGATTAAATGTTAAAATCATAAATAAATTTGTTTTGTTCTTTCTTCTCTCCTCCCCATTGATAAACAAAGGTTTTGTCATTGTTGATATTCCTGAGGGGAATATCATTTATTAATGTCTAACTTTGATTTATTCCACCCCAGCATATTTTAGTGCCTTCCTCACCTTCATTACCTGTATTCTTTGGACTCATCAGCAGCTTTGAGATGTGTCTTTACCTCATTTGCAGTCATATCCTAGCAACCTAATAATCCACCCTTGCATTACTCTAACTACATGATAACTGAACAGCTTACCACTTTATCAATCTGTCAGCAACTTAGGCGGGGAGTATATTTGCAGCAGCTCTTTTCACAAAGAGTTAATGACTCAGTGTTGCTTAAAGTAAACTGTCAAATAAAAAACTTTTTTTCTGACTTTTTGGAACTCTTCCAAAGTAGATACCATCCAATTTACCTCAGGTGTGTGTACACACACACACACACACACACACACACACACACTCCCAGGGATCAAACTCACATAATCATGCCTGAAAGTCCAGTGCCTTATCCACTGCACAACATGCACCCCCATCTTGTCACAGTTTCCTACTATTTCCAAAGAATCATATTGTTTCATATGTGTTTTTTAATCTTTAATTTTTTCTATTATCTTTATTTATTTGTTGGATAGAGACAGTCAGTAATCTAGAGGTGAGGGGAAGATAGACAGAGAGAGAAGGAGAGATACCTGCAGCCCTGCTTCACCACTTGTAAAGCTTTCCCCCTGCAGGTGGGTATCAGGGATTTGAACCTGTGTCCTTGTGCACTGTAAGGTGTGCGCTCAACCAGGTACACCAACACACAGCCTATTCATATATTTAAAGCATTTAGTCTTTCCAATAATTTTAATTTTCTCACCTCGAATTTCCTCTTCTCTTTCCACCCATCCATATCCATTGTATCAGAACCATCACCCGTGAAGGTTTTCTTTTCTTTTCTTTTTTTTATTTAAGATAGGATTAATTAACAAAACCATAGGGTAGGAGGGGTACAATTCCACACAATTCCCAACACCCAATCTCCATATCCCACCCCCTCCCCTGATAGCTTTCCCATTCTCTATCCTCCTGGAAGCATGGACCCAGGGTCATTGTGGGTTGCAGAAGGTAGAAGGTCTGGCTTCTGTAATTGCTTCCCCGCTGAACATGAGCATTGACTGGTCGGTCCATACTCCCAGTCTGCCTCTCTCTTTCCCTAGTAGGGTGGGTCTCTGGGGAAGCAGAGTTCCAGGACACATTGGTGGGGTCTTCAGTCTAGGGAAGCCTGGCCGGCATCCTTATGACATCTGGAACCTGGTGGCTGAAAAGAGAGTTAACATACGAAGCCAAACAAATTGTTGAACAATCATGGACCAAAAGCTTGGAATAGTGGAGAGGAAGTGTTAGGGGGTACTCACTGCAAACTCTAGTGTACTTCTGCTTTCAGGTATATATTTTGCAGTAGTTTACAGATACGTGTGAACATATGATCTCTCTCACAGAAACTGGTGTATATCTAGGTTTTGGGACTTTGTTAGAAAGTGAACCACCTGAGGTGGAATTAGAGTATACTATTCTTCTTCTTCTAGCATTTGCCAGAGTATACTAAGAGTATACTATGAAAGGAAAGGTCTCACCTGAGTAATGAAGCTGAAGGGCTGTAATTCCACACGTGAAGTCTCTGGATACAGTCTGAAGTGAAGCATGTTGAGGTGGCAATCGTTGTGTTGTTTAGGTTGTGATCGGCAGATGCAATATTATTTGATATGGATTGGGAGAGGCATACAGGAAAGTGGGCCCTATCCAATGGTTCCAGGACTGGGGGAAGTAGAGGCTCTATAGTGGAGATGTGAGGTTCTTGCTGTCTTAGGGTTCAAAAAGACAATCGATAGTTAATGTTATCATCACATTATTTGGTAATTGGGTTAACTTTGAAAAGTCCTTTTGTTAGGGTTTGCTGTACAGTACCCAGTATATTGTATATAGATGTGCTATTGGTTGCTTCTGATCTACTTGGTATAGGCTTTTGAGAGAGTCTGCACATCAATTACACAGCCTATATATTGAAAAGATTCATTTTGTGTTTTGAAAAACTTCGAGACATACAATTAATTTTCCCCCTCTCGTATTAATTAACTAGTGATGTATATGACTACATTTTACTAGGAGTGTACATAAACACCATTCTCACCACCAAAAGACTATGACCCATCCCTCCCACCCACTCCCACCCCCCACTGTCCCAGGAAGCTGCATGTCTACCCCTCACCACTGGGTTTTTACTTTGATGCCCTACTTACAATTTGGTCAGGTCCTGCTTTTAGTTTCCCTTTCAGAACTTCTTCCTCAACTTCTGTTGATGAGTAGGATCATCCTATACTCATGTTTATCTTTCTGACTTAGCTCACTTAACATAATTCCTTCTAGATCTGTCCAAGATGGGTCAGAGAAGGTGGGTTCATTATTCTTGATAGCTGCATAGTATTCCATTGTGTATATATACCACAGCTTTCTCAGCCACTCATCTGTTGTTGGGCACCTGGGTTGCTTGCAGGTTTTAGCTATTATGAATTGTGCTGCTATGAACATAGGAGTACACACCTCTTTTTGGTTGGGTGTTTTGGAGTCCTTGGGGTATAAGCCCAGGAGAGGAATTACTGGATCATATGGAAGGTCCATGTCTAGCCTTCTGAGAGTTTTCC
This sequence comes from Erinaceus europaeus, assembly GCF_950295315.1. Taxonomy (NCBI): domain Eukaryota; kingdom Metazoa; phylum Chordata; class Mammalia; order Eulipotyphla; family Erinaceidae; genus Erinaceus; species Erinaceus europaeus. Next base: position 57,289,172 of record NC_080164.1, read on the forward strand.
AGACTGCTCTCCACAGAGGCTGTACCAATTTACATTCCCACCAGCAATGTAAAAGGGTTCCTCTGTCCCCACATCCTCTCCAGCATTTGTTGCTGCTGTCCTTTTTGATGTATGCCATTCTTACAGGAGTGAGGTGGTATCTTAGTGTTGTCTTAATTTGCATTTCTCTGACAATCAGTGACCTAGAGCAGTTTCTCATATGTTTGTTAGCCTTTTGGATCTCCTCTGAGGTGAATGTTTTGTTCATATCCTCTGCCCATTTTTGGATGGGGTCATTTGCTTTTTTGGTGCTAAGTTTGCTGAGCTCTTTATATATTTTGGTGATTAGTTTCTTGTCTGATGTATGGCATATGAAGATTTTCTCCCATTCTGTGAGGGGTCTCTTTGTTTGTTTAATAGTTTCTTTGGATGTGCAGAAGCTTTTCAATTTGATGTAGTCCCATTGGTTTTTTTCTGCTTTAGTCTTCCTTGCAATTGGGTTTGATTCATCAAAGCTGTCCTTGAGGTGTAGGTGGGAAAGTGTTTTACCAATGTTTTCCTCTAAGTATTTGATTGTTTCTGGTCTGACATCTAGGTCTTTGATCCATTTTGAGTTGATTTTTGTTTCTGGAGAGATAAAGTGGTTCAATTTCATTCTTCTGTATGTTACAACCTAGGTTTCCCAGCACCATTTATTGAAGAGAGCCTCCTTTTTCCATTTAATCCTTTGGGCCCCCTTATCAAAGATTAGATGTCCATAGGTGTGGGGATTTATTTCTGGGCTTTCAATTCTGTTCCACTGGTCTGTTTGCCTATTTTTGTTCCAGTACCATGCAGTTTTGATGATGATGGCTTTATAAGATTGTTTAAGGTCTGGGAGTGTGATGCCTCCATTTCTGTTTCTTTTCCTTAAGATGGTTTTGGCAATTCTAGGTGTTTTCATGTTCCAGATAAATGATTGTAGTGTTTGTTGTATTCTCTTAAAGAAGCTTGGTGGAATTTGATGGCTATTGCATCAAATTTGTATATGGCTCTGGGGAGAATATTCATTTTGATGATATTTATTCTTCCAATCCAAGAGCATGGGATATCTTTCCATTTCTTGGTATCAGTTTCTATTTCCTTGAGTAGCGACTCATAGTTTTCAGTATATAAGTCTTTCACTTCTTTGGTCAACTTTATTCCTAGGTATTTGATTGATTTTGCTGAAACAGTAAATAGGAGTGATTTCTGGATGTCTTCTTCTTCAGATTTAGTGTTTGCGTAAAGAAATGCCACTGATTTTTGTACATTGATTTTGTAGCCTGATACCTTGCTATATTGCCTAATAACTTCCAGTAATTTTCTGCTGGATTCTTTAGGTTTTTCTATGTATACTATCATATCATCTGCAAATACTGAGAGCTTGACTTCTTTCCCTCCAATCTGTGTTCCTTTGATTGCTTTCTCTTGCCTGATTGCTATGGCAAGAACTTCCAATACTATGTTGAAGAGTAACGGTGACAGTGGACAGCCCTGTCTAGTCCCCGATATGAGGGGGAATGCCTTCAGCTTCTGTCCATTGAGTATGATGTTGGCTGTAGGTTTGCTATATATAGACTCCACTATCTTGAGGAATTTCCCATCTATTCCCATTTTTTGTAGAGTTTTGAGCATGAATGGATGTTGGATTTTGTCAAAGGCTTTCTCTGCATCTATTGAAATAATCATGTGGTTTTTGGCTTTGCTTTTATTCATGTGGTGAATGACATTGATTGTCTTACGGATGTTGAACCAGCCTTGCATTCCTGGGATGAATCCCACTTGGTTGTGATGAACAATCTTTTTGATATGTTGCTGTATCCGGTTGGCCAAGATCTTGTTTAATATTTTTGCATCTATGTTCATCAGAGATATTGGTCTGTAGTTTTCCTTTTTTGTGTGTCCCTATCAGCTTTTGGTATCAGGGTAATGTTGACTTCATAGAAGGTGGAAAGGAGTATTCCTGTTTCTTCAATCTTATGGAAAAGCTTAAGAAGTATGGGTACTAACTGTTTCCTGAAAGTTTTGTAGAATTCATTTGTGAAGCCATCTGGTCCAGGACTTTTGTTGTTGGGGAGGTTCTTAATAACGGTTTCAATTTCTTTGTCTGTGATTGGTGCATTTAGATTTTGTAGTTCTTCTTGGTTCAGTTTTGGAAGTGCATATGCTTCTAGGAATTGTTCCATTTCTCCCAGATTCTCTAGCTTGGTGGTGTATAGTTCTTCATAGAAGTGTTGCAGGATTCTCTGGATTTCTGTGGTGTCAGTTGTGATATCTCCTCCATTGTTTACAATTCTATTAATTTGAGTCGGCTCCCTTTTTTGTTTGGTGAGTCTGCCTAGGGGTTTGTCAATTTTGTTTAATCTTTCAAAGAACCAACATTTGGCTTCATTGATCTTTTGTATGGTTCTTTTATTTTCGATATTGTTTATTTCTGCTCTAACTTTAGTGATTTCTGTCCTTCTGGATGCTTTAGGGTTCCTTTGTTCCTCTTCCTCTAAGTCCTTGAGGTGTGCAGTACGGTCGTTCATTTGAGCTTCTTCTTGGTGTTTAATATGTGATTGTATGGCTATAAGTTTCCCTCTCATTACTGCTTTAGCTATGTCCCAAATATTTTGATAGGTTGTGTCTTCATTTTCATTAGTTTCCAGGAACATTTGAATTTCCTGCTTGAGTGAGTCTCTGACCCAGTGGTTCTTAAGGAGTATGTTGTTTAGTTTCCAAATTCTGTGACTTTTAATAATTTTCTGTTTGTTGTTAAATGTTAGTTTTACTCCACTGTGGTCTGAGAAGATACTTGGGATGATTTCAATGCTCTTGAATTTATTGATGTTGTCTTTGTGGCCTAACATGTGGTCTATCCTTGAGTATGTGTTATGTGGATTTGAAAAGAAGGTGTATTCCAGTTTTTTAGTTTGAAGGACTCTGTAAATGTCCAAGAGGTCTAGTCTGTCAATCTCTTCATTCAATTCTCTTGTATCTTTGTTGGTTCTCTCATGAAGTTTTTCTAATTGTAGTTTTCTGACCTTTATTAATGACTTCTTTTTTCTAACTTCCTACTGCAGTTATATTCTGCCACTTTTGTCAACTATATACAGTTTCTGTGCCCCACTGGCTGTTTTGTGTGAACCAACTAAACTAATCTTCTCTCATCAGATTCTCATTTTCTTTATGGAAGAAATGATTTTTTTTTTGTTGTTTCACCCTTATCCTTTTATTTCTGTCTATCCTGTGGTTTTGCTATGCTCAGAAAGAATACTCCAAAAATAGCTGTCACATGACCCTCTAAGTAATCAGTCTCACTGATTTTCACAATGATTATCTAGATTAAAAAATAATTTGAGCAGTCTTTATGACTTTGCACAGATGGACTAATATTTCAAAAGGTATAGTTGCTGGCGACACTAGTAAAGAAAAATGTATTTGGTGCTCACACATAGTTAATGAATGATTCCCTTTTGGGGAAGAATAAAAGTGATTTCATCTTGAGAGATCTCAAAGTATTATTAATTACACAGATGCTAATATGGTATTGAGGAATATCATAGAAAGGCATTGAAATACATTTCTCACCTGACTTACATAGAGGGTGATGAGATGTTCAACACAAGATTTCTCTGCTCTGGTACAGTGAGTACAAAAACAGAAAAATTAATCTTAATCAATCATTAGTATATAATTTTCACCTGTCTATCTAAGGCAATTTTGAAAAGAACCTATTGGCCATGGTCTGTGTCAGACATTTTGATAGACTGTCCTTGGGCAAGGAAAGTTTACAATCCCGTGAAAGACAACAGAGGACCTCAACATAGTTACCATTCGATTCCCCATGTGGATGTGATGGTGGAGCCATCCCAAAGTTACCTGAAAGGCAAAGCAGAGCTGTCCATTGAGTGACATATCTGAAACACAGCACAGTGGCTTAATTGACCTATACTTTATTCTTTTCAAAAGACAGCTGAATGTCAAAGGTCTTTCTTTTGTGTAGTACTGGAAAACTGGTCGTCAAACAACCTCTACTCATTTAATAATTTATCCCATTTTGTAAAAGAAAGGCAACTGACATGCAGTAAATCTACTCCATATTTAAATTACTACATTGAACAATAATAAGGAGAATGAAAAATCTAGTCCATTATTTAAAATTAAACATATATGAAACTGTTTTTTTCCAAATGATCACCGAAGGCTATAGTTTAAAGGCAGCAGTGAAGCCCTGAGTGGAATAAAAATGCCTAACAGTAGTTTGTAAATGGCAGTGGAATTATTTATTCTATTTTTCTATACATAAGGAATTGAGCTAAATGAACAATGTTTAAGCATGTCAGAATTTCATCAATTTTGCATGAGCATTCTCAAATATCCTGGTGGGGGTAATTGCTTGCAAATACATTTAAACTAATGATATGTTATATCCTTACTTGATATAAAACTATTAAAAGATACGTTATTGCATTTGACAATGCCATGTAGCTGGGTCAGATCTTAATGACAGATTTCTACATTTGTGAATTAAGATACACCCTGCTGGAAGCAAATATTTTGTAAAAATAAAAGCTATATACTATGTAAGTTTGATCATTTATCTAAAATTTTCAGTTGTTTGGTGAGAACTATAAGAGAGGAGAAAAGAAGGCTTTGTCCCTTTCCTAAAATTGAGAAAGAAATTCAGAATTATAAATGGATCCTCTTCCTACTTCATCCCCATATGAAGAAGAAAATAGAACTTGTAAAATCTACCTTGTGGTGTTAAATGTCTGCTAAGTGTTTGACTCTGCATCCCTTGAAGGCTGAGGTGACTGACGTGACTCAAACCAATTAGAGAACGTGACCCTCTCTTCCCACTAAAAAAGGGTAACGTAAGCCAGAGTGAAAGAAAACATTGGATGGAAAAATAGTTCAAGGGAGGAATTAAAAATAAAAATTCACCTGCAGAAATAGTTTTGTGAAAGGAAAGAGTAACAATTTGCTGCAAGGATCCTTTAGTCTTCACTTTCAGTGGATATTGGCTTTTTAAATATTTATTTATTTATTTATTTATTTTTACTGTATTCTTGGTTTGCCTGAGGTCAATAAACAGAGGATCCAGTTTGTGTCAGCTTGGGTTTTGGATGCCTAGTTATCACCCTAGGCTCTGTGATCAAAACCTCAGTGTGGTTTCCCTTCTTGACAATGGGCTAAAATGCATATTAATTTGTCTCCAGTGCCACAGTTTGTGAGACTCCAAGATAGACTGCAGCAGACATCAGTGCACATACATGATTATGGAACTTGGGGAGCTGGCTTAGCATCCCCCTGGAAGTCAGATGATGTTATGATTACAAGAGAAGTATTGACATACTCCATCAATTGTTTCTCTGGACTTGGGGTTCAATTGATGATGTCATTACAAAGCTACGAATTATCTGCATAATCGCCAAGAAAAAGACTCTCATGAAGGAAAATGCATCCAACTGAGATAATGCCACAAGCTATTGCTATACATCCAACGGCATATGTATAGTGTTGAAATAATAAGACAGCATGTAATAATGATGAATTCTTGTTCCCATCATGACAGAAACCTTTCCCAAAATTATCACTGTTACTGGCTTAATTGATCCAGGGTTAGTGAAAAGAGTTTTAGCAAATGAATGGCTTTGGGACTCAATTCCTACTTTACAGCACAGTTTCTGACAGTATCAGCCTAAGAAAAGGCAGTTACACCTTGGCAGGAGCTGTGATTGCTCTGCATAGAATGCACACTGTATCTCCAGAAGTGTGTGTGGGGTGTGTGTGTATGTATGTGTGTATATGTGTGCCCTTCTGTATGGTGTGTACATCTTCTTATGCACAAAATTTGATTGATATTTTGGGGTTAAAATTAAAAGTAAGATAAGCTTGCTTCTGGCGTAAAAGGGAAGTTTCTATTTTTTTCCTCAGTGAACACTCTCCACAGAATGAAAAAAAATTACACATTATTGTTACTTGGTGTTGTATATGTGAAGTTCTTGCCTTGAGTGTGTAGCATGGCAGGAGAAGATCTTTTATGTGTCAAAGCACAGTACAATGTACCTTTACTGCAAAATTTTCAGTTACATGGTAATTCTGATGCATATTCTCTCTCTCTTTCCTTAAAATGCACATATGCTCTGATTTTCAACATCATTGAAGATTATTACAACTTTACTTCATAATATACTGTAAATTTTATTATAACGCACCAATTCTTTGGCTCCTAAGAACAATCTTAGGAAAAAGTGCACTATACTTCTTACTCTTTCAGTAATGTGAGAGGAGACCTAATGAAGCTCTTTATGCAAATTTTCCAGTTATCAGATAAAATCTTCACATAGAAAATCTGTCACATGTTGTAAAATTTCTTTATGTTATCAAATGCTAATGATGACTCAGAACACAGCCCACAGAGGATCTTTGAAATCCTTCATAAAACTGTATTCTACCCCAATATCAGAGGCCTTGGAAATTCCACCACTCTGAAGACTCGGGTTTGTAATTAGCATGGTGCAGGCTTCTCTGCCCTCTGAAACCATAATGTTAATTACAAAAATTACACTGTGTTTAAAAGTGCAATTAAGAGACTCCACCGCACAAAGGGAATCTTGGAACCTCTTTTCACACTTTGAAGCCAGGTCATAATGTAGCCCATAAAAAGGAGGCCAAGGCTCATTCCCTTTTAAAGGCTCCAGAAGATCAGAGAGGCGATCTCAGCGAGAATGAGCTCCACTGAGCTCTGCAGCACTCTTAATGAACAATGTTCTACCTGGAGCAAAGGAGTAGGCAAAAGGAAAGAATTAGCTGGAAAATGATGGCTGTTATATACCCCGCCTGGCTATTGCCAACATCGACACCCAGCCTGGGCCTACTCTGGGCCAATTCTGGAGTCATTTTGCTTGGTGCTGGTGTCTGTCTGCCTCCCAAAGTGGGGCATGTCTATGTGTAAGTAAAACTGTGAGACTGAGTTTTGTAGACTCAGCCCCATTTTTGTAATTTTGGTTTTTGTTGTTTCTTTTCTTTTCTTTTTTTCTCATTTTTTACCAACCCTGGCTTATAGTGATGCTGGCGATTTAGCCTGGGACCCAATAGACTCATTTATGAAAGTCTTTTACAGACCCACTATGCTTATCTTCCTGAACCTTAGACTCACTTTTGTATTTTAGTACAGAATGAAACATTCTTAAGATTGTTAACAAAAACTGAGAAATAAGTCACTCTACCTTGGAGGAAATAAGAGAGAGGATTGTTGAATTAGATTCTGCAGTTCCTTGGTGGTTTTTTGTTTTTTTTTTCCAGAGCATAGCTGAGCTCTGGTTTATGATGGTGTCAGGGATTGAACCTGGGACCTCAGAGCCTCAGCCATAAAAATCATTCACATAACTATTATGCAATCTCCCCAGCCTAAATTCTGTCATTCTTAATTATAGAATGAAACTGATCACTTTGGTGACTTAATGATAAGACTCAAACTACATTGTTAGTGGTGAAGTGTGGAAATTATTAGTACAAAGTAGACAGTGGAGACTAGTAGGGAGAGAATACTGGGATAGGAAGCAGAAATCTTGAATTGGAGTTTCAGGTATGTAGTTGCGTGACAGTAACAATTTGATTTCTCAAAGCCTGTGTTCTCACTATAAGAGTGGAAAAATGCATTTCTTTGGGTAGATCAAAATAAAATAATTTATATAAACTATAGAAAGCAGCACTATGTAAAATGTAAGCACATACAAATTGACATAACTGCCAGTATGTCTTAGATAATTAGTATGAGAGTTTTAGTTAACGTTCAAGGAAGCTGTTTGCCTTGCACTGTGTTATGAGTTAAAAAACTCTCCCTTTTCAAGTTCCTGTAGTGAAATCTTTATCTTCAGTACCTTAAAATGTGACTGTACTTGGAAATAGAGTCATTGTCAATATAACTGAGATAAGTTCATTGGAGTTGAGATCTTTAGTAATTACAATGGCATACTTGTGAAAAGGGAGAAACTTGAGTACAGAGACCATTAAGCAGAGAGGGGAAACCATGTGCAAAGACAAGACTACCACAGACAAGCCAAAGAGAGAAACCTAGAGCAGATCTTTATCAGACCCTTGAATCTTAGAATTCACCTTGAGCTCAGATTTTCAGCCTCCAGAACTGTATGAGATAATAAGTACATGTTGTTTATGCTTCCAAGTTTGTGATGTTTTATGATAACAGTCCTGAGAAACTAAGGAATCTTGGGATTCAATGCATCTTCATAGTGGCCTTTTCCTGTAAAATCTTGGAAATAACTTACCTATCTTTCTGATAAATAAATGTGAAATTACATGACTTTTTATTCCATTCCTCATTTGATTAGTCAGAATTTAAACCACTCCTTCCTTCCTTTTCCCCTTCCTTCCTTCTCTCTCTTTTTCTTTCTCTCTTTCTCTCTCTCTTTCTTTCTTTCTTTCTTTCTTTCTTTCTTTCTTTCTTTCTTTCTTTCTTTCTTTCTTTCTTTCTTTCCTTCTTTCCTTCTTTCCTTCTTTCCTTCTTTTTCTTTTTTCCAGAGCACTGCTCAGCTCTGGCTAATGGTGGTGCAGGGGACTGCACCTTGAATTTTGGAGCCTCAGGCATGAGATTCTCTTTGCATAACCATTATGCTATTTTTCCCACCCAAACCACTCTTTTCTGGTACTGCACCCTCACATACAAGGGTGGACTCCAAAAGCCTACACTAATTGCTTTGCCTCCCATTTCCTTTTCATAGAAAACACTGTGGTGCCAAATTGTTGCTATTTGGGGAGTTTTCTGGACAAGAATCAAGGAGTAGTATTCAACCCTAGGAAATACTATAAAAGCTTCTGCAGTTTTATTCACACTACTCAAGTTTTCATTTTCTCCCAGATAGAGATAATTTTCATTTTTCAAAAGCTGTGGAATTAAGAAAGAAAGTTATGGGATAAAAGCAAAATGTTATGGCATAGTTAGAAAGAAGGGGCTCCTCTAACCAAAATTTTGAGAACAGTTTCCACAAAGAGGACAGTTCAGTGTTACTATTCTGGAAAGTGTAGGACAGAATGTCATATTCACATCCTATCAGGTCTACTTTGTAGTTTCAGATCTGACACTGTTTTGGCATCTAGCTAGGTGACAGTTACTCTAGAAAAAGGTGTAAATGAGCAAGGGTAGATAGAATAATGGTTATGCAAAGAGACTGTCATGCCTGAAGGTGCAAAGTCACAGGTTCAGTCCCCAGCACTACCATAAGCCAGAGCTATCCGTGATTTGGCAAAACAAGCAAACAAGCAAAAAAGATGTTCATATTGTAGAAAAAGTTATGTTTAAAAAACTTATGAAATGAAATCATTTTTATTACCCTTTAAATATGCTTTTAAATTACCAACCCATTTACATATACACACAAACATGTAGACTCACCAAATTCCAAATGCAAAGTTCTGTATCATTTTTACAGATTTTTTTTGATAGATTTGAGAAATCTGCAAAAATGCATTTCTTAGGCATCGAGAACATCAGGGTGAGTTTCTGCCTAAGTAGTTTCCATCAGGAGAATTTTTGACTTTCTGCCCCCTTGAAGATTTGGGACTTCTTAACTGCACTACTTCTTTTTATACATGAACTCCTACGGGGTCTCTGAGCTGATACACGTTGCTTAATTCTTTCTTCAATTTACAAATAAGTTTGTTTTTTGTTAAGTCTAATGTGAAAAAAATCCCAACATCGCCAAATAAATCACAAACTGATTTTTTTGTTAAAAAAAAAAAAATGAAGTTTGCTCTTGAAACTGATTTAAAGAAGGGAGGGGAACTCCTTGTCATTCCCTGACTCCACAACCTTCCAAGCACCCTCAAAGTCCTGCACAGCGTGCTGCCCATTGGCCTGGGTTGTTTGGACTACGTGTCTGGAAAAATACACTTCCTCCTCCTTCATCTTCTACCTGCCTGACTCGTTACAGAACCAGACAGTTTACATATGTGATCCTTCCTATTTAGAAAATTAATGGTGTTTTCTGGCTCCAAATCACAGCTTGTGGTACTCTGCAGGCGATGAAAAACTTGGCCAGCTTCAGCAGCAAAGCAGCCATTAGAAAATTAACCCTTGGTGACCAAGGAGCAAAGGTAGGCGAGCAGGGTCCTGGCAACGTGGCAGGCTGTAGCTTTCAGGTGTCAATACATATGTTAGCCATGTAGGAACAGCACACATGGGGCCCCCTGAGAGCTTCTAGCTAGCATGTTTGTGGTTGGCCACTGTGGAGAGGGCACGGACATAGCACTTGGCAGCCAGTGCTACCAATATGCCACGCATTTTATTAGAGCTCAGGAGAAAGCCCAGAGCCCAGCTTTGGAATCCCAGCCATCACTGTCTTGGCTCTACCTGATTAAAAGATGTGCCGTTCATCACCATCCCTGCATGCCTCCATTTCACACCCCTGTGCTGTGTTCTCCCAGCCTGCCTCAGGAAATGGCTGACCTCAGAAAGTCTGACTTATAAGGAGATAACTTTAAAGTAACTAATTCCACATGAAGTTTGGTTTCCTCTGCTTGCTTTTTATATATATATTTTTTAGGTTATTTATTTTTCCTTCTGTTTTGTTTTGAAAATGGAGCCAGAGGGACTATTTTCCTGTATAGTTTTTAAACTCCCTTCTGTGCCTGTGTAACACACACACACACACACACACACACACACACACACACACGCACACACACACCTCATGTATATGGTGGCGCTGTGAGTAAGGCTGTGGGGTTTGGAAGTTGTCAAGTCTAACTCTAGAAATTTGGTTGCTTGAGGGAAATATTCTTTGAACCATAGTTATAGTTTTTTCCTTTCATAGTAAAGACTGAGCAAGTGTGTTCTGAAAGTTTAAGTGTGGTGCCCAGTTTATTCCTAATAAAGGAAAATTATTTCCCTTGTCCTGCCCCAAATGGATCCAGCATCAATGGCCCTAAAGATCAAATACATTAAGGCAAGCTTTTCTATATTTATATCATAAATGGATGGGGCACAGGGACTCTAGATTCTGAGAAGTTATGAATCTCTGAGCCTACTGCTGGCGGGGGAGGGAAAGGGCAGTTTTGGGTATAGCAGCAAGTTGGTCATGGTCCCCTCTCCATCTCCTGCACACCTATTCTGAATTTCTGAAGTTGATTTTATTTTTAGGTTTCTAGTACAGGAAAACACAGCTGCTTATTTTACTGCTTCTGAATGCTATGCTCTGTGGTATTCAGTGAAATCAGGCTATATTCATCTCTAACATTGTGTAATACCAGCTTTAATACAAACAGGGGTAAATAACAGTGGCACATTAATTACTCCTTTCTAGTTTACTCTGACAAAAATGTACTAAAACGAAGACTAATATAATTATAGATGATGCATTTTCAATTAGCCTTTGTTAATACTATTAATAAGATTAATAATATATACTAAAAATGTCAATATGCTTATCTAAATAAATTTTTTTAAATCACCCTTTCAAGTCCCAGCATCAAACATTAAGGCACAGCATCTTAATTACATGTGCTCATCAACAAAGTTAAATAGATAACATCCCTCAAGTGTGCAGAGTCAGACAGAGGCATGCTCCCAGGCTGGCTGTGTGTTCACCTTTCTGAACCCTGTTTTTGTTTGCTGCGAGTCATGGGCATTTGTGGAGAGAAAATATTCACATTGGCATAGGGCTCCCTGAAGTTTCTTCAGAGTGAAGGCTACTGATGAAACAGCCTATTTTTTAACACACACTCACATATAAATGATCCCTTTCTGAACCGAATGATAAAATGTGTTCTTTTGCCTTTATAATTTTAATAATATACAGCACAACTGTGACTGGTGTTAATGTATAGAATTAATTGCCCCAGTGAGACATTTCTTCTAAAAAAGCAATAATAGCTAGATTCTCCTTGAGAATGTAAAAACCCTCCGGTATACTAATAAAATGAAAAAGGTTCACAAAATAATATCCTAAATAATTGGGTTCCCTGTACCAAAGGACCTCATGTAGTTTCTCTTAAGCGATCTAAAAAAAAAATCATGATTATTCCTTTGGACTTAATAAAACATAATTGAAAAAAAAATCAGTAAGGATAACAGAGAGCAATCACAACCATGTCCCCTTAATATTCTTAAAGGTGAAATTCTTAACAGTTTCTCATTATTAAGGAGAAGTGATGTTTTACAAGTAAATAATTATGTTTACTTGGCTGATAACATACTGGTAATATGTCCAGTTTTCCCCACCCTCATGTATTTGTGTTTTATATATACTTGATCTTTAAAACTTTCTACGGTTCCAGTTTGTAAATCCATTGGCCCTCTCTTCCCTATAAATTGGGTAACTGCATACTCAAATGGTGCTATATTTATAAATTAGTGTTTTTAAGTGTGTATGTGTGTGTGTGTGTGTGTGTGTGTGTGTGTGTGTGTGTAGGAAGACTAGTACTAGTTGAGGGCAAAAAGCTGTTCTCCTGCCTGGATGAATATTTCATTACAGTGTTTGCCCCCCCCCCCCTCCAGAGTTCCCAAGACATAAAAACTTACCCAGACTGAAAATATCACCCCTCATTCATTTTATTCTACCCATATAAACCCATTTATTCACTCTTTCCTTGTGCTCAAACAATAAAAGAAAATAAAGACAGTGGCTAGAAATGAACATAATTTTCCATGAAAAAAGATAAAGCTGTGGAGTATAGGACCTGGGAGGGGGAGGGAGACTGGAAAATGCAAAGGGGACTTGGGACAGAGTGGGGGATGCGAAAGCGACAGAATGCTAAAGATAGTTGTCCCAGCTACGAGATAAAAGCTACATTACATGAAATTAATGGAGGCTGTCTGTGACATACATGAATCACTGTTTCAACACTAAGAAACCAGTACAAAAGAATAAAGAAATCTGAGTACTAACTACATCTTCAAAGGTCTCCTATTTACCCAGCTATACTGGGTACTGACACAAGTGGGGGGAAATATAAGAAAAAAGCACTGCTGTGATCGAATGAATGCGACCATATGAGCTATATTGGAGCCGTATGCATCCTATTTAGCTGATATCAAACACAGTTTAATGAAAGTTAAATAGTTTCTGAGGAGTGCATGAGCTGGAACAGATTAGATTCCACCGAGGGGTCTCTCAGCATATTGTTGCTCACATGTATTCCCTGCTCAGGGCTGCTACAATTCCAGCACTCCATTAGCAATACACAAAAGACTTATGCAGATAGCGGGCATAAGCTCCTACCGCCATGTTGGGAAATAAAAACACACACACATAGACACATGCACACACAGATGAAGGTTTTGTTCAATGTGTTCATCTCAAAATAGATCTCTGTAATTCAAAACTGATAAGAACATTAGTAAAAAGAAGGAAGTAGCTACCAGTATTTTTTTTAAAATAGAGAAATATGTAAACTGCCTCAAAGAAAAGATACTGCATCAGGCATATAATGAGAATTTGATCTTTCAGGGGACTATAACATGGGCAAATGTGATGCCCTTTTGATCTATAAGCTACATCTGGCCTAAGGTATGGCAGCTTCCCCATCACCACCCTGTTAAGTTACAAGGGCGTGTGCTTTTGCAAACACACACACACACACACACACACACACACACACACACACACACACACACACACGAGTATTTCTGCAGCAGTGCCTCATTTTTTAAATGTACAATTCCTTCCAGAAATACTGCTGAACAGCCTGTCCATCTATACACATGGCTGTCGCAAAAACTGACATGAATTGCAATTAATAATTTCATTATTTGGCAAAGATGATTTGAACTTCCCACAATGAAATTGCCTGTGTGATTTTTTTTTTTCTCTTCCTTCTGTCCAAGCAACCTTCCCTACTCCCTCCCCCAGTTGTGTCTTCATTGAGCTGACTTGTCAGGGACAGTGGCATTGGTATTTTAATTTCAATAGGGACAATCTTTCATATTTGTCTTTATATGAAAGTGATCATAATGCTTGAATGACAACATTCCTTCCTTTCAGAGGAACAGTGAGATTCTCTCCCAACCTCAGCTGTGCTCTCTTGCTCTCTCATAGTCAAACTTCACTGAACTCAGTACCCAGCATATTTCCTGTATTGGGCTGGAATACAAGGATTAATCAGAGCTACTCCCTATACTTGAAGAGTTTACAGTGTAATTTCCCAGATGAAGATAATATTTTGAACCCACCTCAAAGAATATTTGGCAATATATGGAGACATTTTTGCGCCCACTGGAGGGGAATGCTACAGTCATCTACAGTTAAAACATCCTACAGTATACAGAACAGTCTTCACGACAAATATAGGTTCAACCTACTGTCTCATTTTTGCCAATGTATAGAGATATGATTGCTGCAAAGGAAGGAGGAATTTCAAGTTTCCACTTTATTTTGAACTCTCTGCTATAACTATACCTTATTCTGAGTAAAGTGTGAGCACTTTGGTACGTTGTTACCTGGTGGCACTCAGTGTCTGAATGAAGCTCCCATGGAGTTTTAACTTTGAGAATAAATTCTTAAAAACTGTTGTGTGTGTGGCCAGAGACAATATCCCACATTTTTATAAGCACGCCTGAGATTTGGGTAAGCATTCTTCTGTGAGTTCAGTCTGTCCTACATTCTTAGTTATGGGCATATTTTCTTATTACTGTCATCCAAGACTTTCTAAAAGGGGTGGGATTGTCTCAGTCATCTATTCTATCTTCTTTTGTTATTCTTCCTAGGAATCAAAATAGCCCCACATTAGAGAACTGAAAGTAGAGTAACTGTGTAGGATAACTTGTCAGGTGCATGAAAGTAACCGTCTACTTCTTAATCTCTGTGCTCAGGTATAACATTTTCATTAAAGAGCAGAGCATATTTGAAATTGTCATCAAACTGCTTATTTCAGTAAAGAGGAATTTCTTCATATTATCCTTGCTTTCCCTGTCACCACATATTATGTCATTACCTTCCACGTGAACACTTGTCAAAAGTGGTGCACACATTCAAAGTTATCTCTATCTGGTAGTGAAAAAGTGGGGTGGGGCCTATTGTTCAGTTTTTCAATACTGACTAGCCTCAAATGGCTGTAAGAATATTGACAGGTTCACCCTTCCCTTTCTCTCATATTAGTGTAATCTAACATCACTGTGGCTAGAAGATGAAGCATAATTTATAATGAACTGATAGCAAAGTTTATCTACTATGACTAATAATCATAATGTAGTAACGGTAATGCCAATCATAATAAGGGCTAATTAGAGTGGAAAACAATATCTCTCTTTAAGAAGCCTCTCCTAGCTAAGAAAAAATAAGACATGTAGATGGCACAACATGTGCTAATTCATTTAATGCAGTGAACCCAAGAAACAGCACTTGTATAGAATGATTGATTGAACCAGGAAATAATTCATGTGGAAACTAATTGGTTGAGGATAACTCTCATACCCCTTTACCTATGACATGAGACATGGTGCACGTTGAGCATTGGGAAGCTGTGGAATGAAGTAGTCCAAAGCAATTATTTGCTAGGAAATAACTCCTTACATGTTCCTACATGGTCTTAAGTACGTGGTAAAAAGGGGAAGATGGTTACAATGGTGATTGCAACAGCGTATTTTTGATAAAGAATGTCAACAATGAAATGAGACAATATTCCTCTTGATTGGCAAGGTTACAGAAATATCTCCCAGGGATTTATTGTGGTATGCTGTAAGGATTTCAAGAATCTTGCAACGGTTTCTTTTTAACCTGCAGGTGGCATAAGTAGTAAAAATGTATTTCCTATCATTCTTGAAAAAAATATTCAGCAATGAAGTGAAGGAAACAGTAAAGGGTTTCACAGCATGACTCAATTAGAGGAGCAAACCCGATTCATTGCAGATGGCTTTTTGCTATGTTTAATAATCCAGGGAACTCAATGATCCAAATCCAGAAATAGTAAACTACAATCCTTATAGGAATTGAAAAATCTGGGAAAGTATTTTTTTTTTCTTTCTTTGAGTTTGGAATACAAGCTTAGGTCTACACACACACACACACACACACACACACACACACACGTCTTTATGATTCAGTTTACATGTGGGAGACCAAGAATCTGAGCACTGGGAGTAAACTTGTTTCTTTACTTACAGGGCGAGAACTGAAACTCAACAAAGTGTGATAGAAAAACTCTCTAAAACCAGTTCTTCAAGATTCGCTCTCATTGATGCTGGCCCTCTATCTAACCCAAAGAAATTGTTTGTTGCTGGTGTCTCAGTTTCTACAGCCATAGTTGTTTTTTTTTTTTTTTTTTTTTTTTTTTTTTTTTTTTTTTTTCACTCAGCAATTTACTGACTGCACTGGCCAAGCAAATCCTTGGACGTGGTAAAATACCCGAAATTGAGCCAATTTAGTAATGTCTTCCCTCCCACTCTCCAGAGAGAAGCCAATTCAACTAGATATACCTGGAAATGGGAATGGGAAGCTCTAGAAATACTCTCTTAGAAATGCCACTGCATTAAATAGATTAAAAACTTCAGAAAACACAGAAATCAGGTGTTAAGCCTTTTTAAAAAGGGTATCTGGTCTTATTTTGCATTGCATATGGTAGGGCAACATGAGGGAGACAGTATTAAATACAGTGACCATTCATAGGGCATGCTAGCAGTTCCAAAGCATTTTTTTTTAATTTAAGAAAGTATTAATTAACAAAACCATAGGATAGGAGGGGTACAATTCCACACAATTCCCACCACCCATTCTCCATTTCCCACCCTCTCCCCTGATAGCTTTCCCATTCTCTATCCCTCTGGGAGCATGGACCCAGGGTCATTGTGGGTTGCAGAAGGTAGAAGGTCTGGCTTCTGTAATTGCTTCCCTGCTGAACATGGGCGTTGTCTGGTCAGTCCATACTCCCAGTCTGCCTCTCTCTTTCCCTAGTAGGGTGGGGCTCTGGGGAAGCTGAGCTCCAGGACACATTGGTGGGGTCTTCAGTCCAGGGAAGCCTGGCCGCATCCTGATGACCTCTGGTACCTGGTGGCTGAAAAGAGAGTTAACATACGAAGCCAAACAAGTTGTTGAGCAATCATGGACCCAAAGCTCCAAAGCATTCTTTAGTGAAAATGTGGCCTTCTAGAAAGAAGAGGCTGCAGAGAAAGGACAAATACTGATTGCAGTTCATGTAAACACAAAACTTCGATTGATAGATGTATTGATAGAGTCTTTAAGAATAAGCTAACCACAATAAAATTAGAGGTTGTTTTGAAGTGTTTTATTCTTTGGTCTTTCTCATATTTGAATCCTTTATTGTCCATGTGTCTGCTTTCCTTCTACAATATATTTGAATATTTTGTTGACTTCTATCAGCCCCAATCAATATTCTGGAAGTAGATCTCACTTCTAGCTATGGGATTTTTTTTTCAAGTTCTTTCTAGAGGAACTGATATGAAAGGTAATCTCTTGTCAAATACTTAGTGCTGATATAACAAACATAAAGTAGCTTATTAATGAGTCAACTAAATCACAAATTTCTATTGAGTTTGAAAATTCTAATTCAAATTTTCATGTTTTTCACTAGCCTCTAACATCAACTATTTCTTCCCCCATTTTTGTTTTTATGTATTATTTCCTTCTGTTCTCCCTCCCTTCTTTATATTTATATATTTGTTATTTAATAATGATTGATAAAATGCTGGGATAAAAGGGGTACATTTCCATACAATTCCCACCACCATCCTCTCTATAGAAAGGCTCCCTATTCTTTTTCCCTCCAGGAATATGGACCAAAGAGTTTTCTGGGGTGCTGAAGGTGGTAGGTCTGGCTTTTGTAATTGATTTTTAGCTGTACATAGGCATTGACAGGTGGATCCATACCCCCAGCCTGTTTCCATCTTTCCCCAGTTGGGTAGGGCTCTCATCCTACCTTCTCTTGTCCCTCCCTCCTTCCTCCCCTCTCTCCACTCCTTCCTGTCTTGTCTTCATCCAGGCTTCAGGGTTGACTACTATTTCATATAGAAAGAGACCGAGACAGAGAAAGAGATGGAGTGGGCTAGAGAAATGATACCACAGCATAAAAGCTTCTGCCACTGCACTTGAGAGTGGTTCAAACCCAGGTTTGTGGCAATACAATCACACTATCCAAACGAGCTGTATGCACAAGTAATTGTTTATTTATGTTTTCTGAACACAAACTTGAAGATATTTTCTAATTACAAAAAAATGAACACATCTTCTTTTTAGAGCACAGAGGTTGAAGGTAAGTTGTACAAATGTGAATGAGGGAGTTTTAGTTCTGACTTCCTTACCTATTTAGTCTCCATCTCAACTTTCTAGTTCTGGAAATAGGAGTTGTGATACTTGTTCTAAGTGTTATGCTATTACTATAGCAAATAAAATAAAAGAAACAAAAACTTTTCTTTAAAATGGTGTGCACATATAAAGCTAAACTATATTTGATGTATTCCTGCTTAAAATATTTATATTACTTGTAGGGCATTTAGCAATTCTTAGTCTTTCCACCCAGAAAGGGTCTGGTAGAATATCTGTACTTGGAAAAACCAAACTTATATTCTATGAGGTACATGTCTATAAAGTAGAACTTTTTGGACAATAATATTCTAGGTTTTATCTCACCCCTTACATAAATTTTCTATCCATTTGATGAAGAAAATGAGAACTTGTCGGAAGGGATGATTTTATCAAAAGAAAAGTAGTATGTGGGGGGTCGGTGTGGGGTGAATGCTGTAGAAAGTGAAGCCTCTGTAATAGGAAATGAAGAAGAGCATGTGCAAAGTGCTTTAGACACTACATCTGGAAGATATAATGAAAGGAGCTAAAGAGAAAGGAGATTTTCTTTTTTAAATAGTGCCAGCCCTTTAAAGAAGGAAATACTGACCCAGTTAAGTCTCAGAAATTGTAACAAAAATGGCACTTTATGACCCATTTGTTTTGACTTAGGTGGTCATATTTTTAAATTCCTGCCCCTTTACAAACACAT
Organism: Erinaceus europaeus; assembly: GCF_950295315.1. Taxonomy (NCBI): domain Eukaryota; kingdom Metazoa; phylum Chordata; class Mammalia; order Eulipotyphla; family Erinaceidae; genus Erinaceus; species Erinaceus europaeus. The sequence continues at coordinate 57,308,120 of NC_080164.1, forward strand.
TTGTTCTAACCATATTGCTACAGTTCTGAATTCATAGCCAATTCCCTTGAATTCTTAATTCTTGTTAACAACTCTGGCAATTAACCAATTACTTCTACCACTGAAGGGCTCAGGGAGGAAGGGACTGATGATTTATAGCAGCACAGCATTGGTGCTTGTTGAATTGAGCTCAATTGCTGGAGCACTTCATTTAGAGAATGGATGGGCAGGTGAGTAGCCAACAGACTGAAGCCAATCAGAAAACGAAACCTGCCAACAGGTGACATGTTGGAAGTGCTGCCTCCTCAGACTTTTTTGTGCTGTCTTTCCCACCTCTCCCTGTTGCCAGAACTTGCATGAAAACCCAGGGCTGCCTGTGTGGTCATCCAACTTATTCAGCACTGATGGTTTTATAGAATGGTGGAATCACAGTGTTTAAGGATGCTTAGATTTTGACTATTCTATGTGTGTGGGAAGTTATTCAACAATGCCCTAGTGCCTGGCCATTTAGATCCTTTTCAAATGCCATTGATGACTTTGGAAGTCAGCTTATTCCACTGAAGGACAACACTATTTATTAAAAACTCGCCCTTAAAAGGAAAGTCTTCCCCTGTGATTAATACTTACCACCAATCCTACATTTGTTCTGTGTAGTAATTTAGAGTAACTCTCCTCTTCTAGATAACGCACCTCCAAAAATTGAGAACAGCTTTTGTGTATCCCTCCTCTTTCCTCACTGGAGTTCCTTTAATAGATGTTCTACATGATTTTCTTATGTATTTCTAATACCCTGTTAAAACACTCTTTCAATTTTCAAGAATTTTCCTATATAGCAGCACCTAAACTTTGTTGTAATTGCCCATATTACAATGTTTGGGGGTGAATTTTGTACCTGCTATTTAACATCCTATTTAATCTTTGGTCCCAGTAAATGATAGATTCTTGGGGAACTACTCAATTAAAGCCAATAAGATGACCAAGAACAATCTGATGACATTTACTAGTTCCTACCTGAAATAACTTTGGAGTCATCATTTCTGTTTCAGGAACTATTTCTAGGGCTGTCTGACATGGCTTGAACTTTGGATGTGCTCTTTAAGAGAATCTAAATTTACTGAGTTAATAAAACTATAGACACTGATAGTGGCAATAATAGAGCAAGGGGAGATATCAGCCAGAGGGAGAAAAGGAAAAGTCACTCAGGGAAGGCAAATGGTTCTGTTAGAGGAAAGCTCTTGGTGGTAGACATGGAATCACCCTCAAGGGCAGATTGCCCAATGTTCTGGCTCACCCTCACTTTTTTTAAATTTTATTTTATTATTTTGCCATACAACTTCTCTGATAATTACTGACCTTGAGCATTTTTCATATGTCTGTTGGCCCTTTGGATCTCTTCTTATGGTAGTGTAATAGATAAACCTGGGGTTTTGGAGCCTCAAACATAAAAGTCATTTTAGGTAGCTATTGTGCTATCTCCTACTCATGCCTCTTTCAAACACACCCCCCCACACACAGAGAGAGAGAGAGAGAGAGAGAGAGAGAGAGAGAAAGAGGGAGAGAGAATGAGAGAGAGAGAGAGAGGAAGTTGTATTTTTCTTCTCACTAGATAATTATATTTTTTAAAATTTATATTGGGGAATTAATGTTTTACATTCAACAGTAAATACTATACTTTGTACATGCATAACATTTCCCAGTTTTCCATATAATAATACAACACCCACTAGGTCCTCTGTCATCCTTCTTGGATCTGTATTCTCCCCATCCACCCACCCTAGAGTCTTTTACTTTGGTGCAATACACCAATTCCAGTTCAGATTCTACTTGTGTTTTCTCTTCTGATCTTTTTTTTCAACTTCTGCCTGAGAGTGAAATCATCCCATATTCATCCTTCTGTTTCTGACTTATTTCACTTAACATGAATTTTTCAATGTCTATCCAAGATCGGCTGAAAACGGTGAAGTCACCACTTTTTTATAGCTGTGTATTATTCATATATATATATATATATATATATATATATATATATATATATATATATACCACAACTTGCTCAGCCATTCATCTGTTGTCAGACACCTGGGTTGCTCTCAGGTTTTGGCTATTACAAATTGTGCTGCCAAGAACATATGTGTACACAGATCTTTTTGGATGGGTGTGTTGGGCTCCTTAGGCTATATCCCCAGGAGAGGAATTGCAGGATCATATGGTAGATCCATTTCTAACCTTCTGAGAGTTCTCCAGATTGTTCTCCACAGAGGTTGGATCAATCTACATTCCCAGCAGTGTAGGAGGGTTCCTTTGAACCCAAACCCTCTCCAGTATTTTCTGCTGTTACCTTTTCTGATGTATGACATTCTCATAGGAATGAAATGGTATCTCACTGTTCTCTCTATTTGCATTTCTCTGACAATCAGAGATTTGGAGCATTTTTTCATGTGTTTCTCTGCCTTTTGGATCTCTTCTGTGGTTAATATTCTGTCCATGTCCTCCCCCCATTTTTGGATGAGGTTATTTGTTTTCTTGTTGTTGAGATTTGCAAGTTCTTTATATATTCTAGTCATTAGCCTCTTGTCTGATGTATGGCACGTAAAGTTCTTCTCCCATTCTGTGAGGGGTCTCTGGTTTAGGTAGTAGTTTCTTTAGCTGTGCAGAAGCTTTTTAATTTGATGTAGTCCCATAGGTTTATGCTTGCCTCAGTCTTCTTTGTGATTGGATTCGTTTCATTAAAGATGTCTTTAAAATTTATGTGGAAAAGAATTCTGCCAATATTTTCCTCTAAGTATCTCATATTTTGTGGTCTAACATCCAAGTCCTTGATCCACTTGGAACTTACTTTTGTGTTTGGTGAAATATAGTGGTTCAGTTTCATTCTTCTGCAAGGTTCAACCCTTTTTTTCCCAACACCACTTGTTGAAGAGACTCTATTATCCCTATTGAATAGTCTGGGCTCTTTTGTCAAAGATTAGATGTCCATAGGTGTGCGGGCTTACTTCTGGGCTCTCGATTCTGTTCCACTGGTCAGTGTGTCTATTCATGTTCCAGTACTAAGCAGTTTTGATGACAATGACCCTATAATACAATTTGAGAACTGGGAGTGTGATGCCTCTGGTTCTTGTCTTTCTTCTCAATTGTTTTGGCAATTCTAGGTATTTTCTGGTTCCAGATAAACATTTGTAGCATTTGTTGTATTCTCCTAAAAAATGTGGTTGTGATCTTTATGGGGATAGCATTAAATTTGTATATGGCGAGGAGTTCCAGAAAGATGGCGGACTGAGAAGCTGCTAGCAGCGTGAGCTTTGATCACATCTTCTGGAAACGGTAGAATTTTCTGCCTTTAGCAGGCCAGTCAATAAGGGCTCCTAGTGGTGACACCAAGGAGGTGACTATAATTTAATTTGGGTTAAAAATTAGCGTAAAGGTGGCACGGACTAGCGGGAGGGCTGCTCCAGACTTCCCAGGCGGCAGTGGGCAAGGCGGGTGCGCCGGGCATTGTCCTCCGCCCGAGAAGGCGGCTCCTCTGCCGGTTGCAGAGCACTGCTGGGCAGCTGGCAAAGGACATGGAGGGAGCACTATAGCTTGGGGGATTTCTCTTGGGAGTCTCCAGGGACCACCGTGACCCTGAGGGCGGATCCAAAGACTTCTTAAGTTTAGCTCTCATTGGATCAAAGGACTTGGAGCTAGTTTTCATTTTTGAGAAATCCTTTAAAAAAATCTGGAGGGGGGGGTTTCCCGGAAGATGGCGGACTGAGAAGCTGCTAGCCACTGAGCTCTGAACACATCTCCTGGAAACAGTAGGATTTTCTGCCTTTAGCAGGCCAGCCAATAAGGGGTCCTAGTCGTAACACCAAGGAGGTGACTATAACTTAATTTGGGATAAGAATTAGAGAAGAGGAAAAAAATTCTTTTTTCTTCCTTTTAATTTTCAAGCATACCTCCTCCCCCCACCCCCATAAGCAAGCAGTCCCTGGGGACCAGCTCCTAGCAGGATACCCCACACCACCATACAGGGTGCTTTTTTGAACTCACTAATACACATTTGGGAATTTCCTTGCACTGCTCTTTAGTTACAACTCTTTTTCTTATCTTCTCCCTTTTCTCTCTCTTGTCTCTCTCTCTCTCTCTCTTTTTTTTTAATCTTGTCATACACTTCTTCCTTCTTCTTTGCCTTTCTGAATTTGTGAATTACTATGGGGAAGAAATATGACTCAGAGTGGACTCTCTATGTGTGTATCTCTGCTCTAGTTCCCTTTCCCCTCTTGTTAACCCTAGAATATTCAGTGGATAGTAGATTTGCATAACTGTCTATTCTTGCTACCCTTTCTTTCTTTTTTCTTTCTTCACTGGGATTTGGCTACTATTTTTTCACGGACTGGAGAAATTGTTTGGCTAACTGGTGACGATTAAACTGCTTCAATACTTACTTCAGTTGCTACTGTAATTCCGGATGTTGGTGAGTGCAATTGTCATAAAGGTATTTAGTACAGTTTTACTTGTACTCAAGACACAACAACTGAGGAACAACAGAGCATAAAAAAAGAAACACATAAATAAAAAAAATGGGTAGATCAAAAACAAATAAAACTGCTACTCCAATGAATGAAGACAAGAGCCCAGAAGAAACTACAAATTAGCCAGAAGTAACCATAGATAAGAAAAGTATGCAAGCAATAATAAACTTATTAATCACAGAAATGAAAACAACATTGGAGGAAAGGAATGGCAGTATTAGGGAAACAACAGTTGAGACCCGCAAGGAAAATACTGATTATCTTGAGGCAATTAGAGAACTGAAAGCTGAAATAGCTGTAATGAAGAAAGAAGCTGAGGCAAGGGAAAGCAGACTAACAGAAGCAGAAAACAGAATTAGTCAGACAGAGGATGAGTTAGAGAAAACAAAGAAAGAGGGGAAAGAGCTTAAAAGAGATTGAGAGGCACTGAAAACAACAACAGAGACATATGGGATGATCTCAAAAGAATTAACATTCACGTAATTGGCCTGCCAGAGGAAGAAAGAGAGGAAGGGGAAACAAACATTCTAGAGGAAATAATAGAAGAAAACTTCCAAGACCTGAATAACAGAAAGGATATCAAGATTCAAGAGTCCCAGAGAGTACCAAACAGAATCACCCCAGACCTGAAGACACCAAGACACATCATAGTCACAATGAGAAGAAGTAAGGATAAAGAAAGGATCCTAAAGGCGGCAAGAGAGAAACAAAAAGTAACATACAAGGGAAAACCCATAAGATTATCTGCAGACTTCTCCACTCAAACTCTAAAAGCCAAAAGGGAGTGGCAAGATATCTATCGATCCCTGAATGAAAAAGGGTTTCAACCAAGGATAATATATCCTACTAGACTTTCATTCAAACTAGATGGAGGGATAAAAAGCTTCTTAGACAAAGAACAGTTAAAGGAGGCAACCATCACCAAGCCGGCCCTGAAAGAGGTACTAAAAGACCTCTTATAAACAAGAACATCACTATAATACTTGCAATATATCAGAACAATTTTTTTTGAACAATGGCACTACAATACATTAAATCCATAATATCAATAAATGTCAATGGCTTAAACTCACACATCAAAAGGCACAGGGTAGGGGGATGGATCAGAAAACATAACCCAACCATATGCTGCTTGCAAGAATCCCATCTGTCACAACAAGATAAACACAGACTTAAAGTGAAAAGATGGAAAACTATCATATAGGCTAACGGACCACAAAAAAGGCAGGAACAGCCAGTCTCATCTCAGACACGATAGATTTTAAATTAAATAAAGTAATAAAAGATAGGCAAGGACATTACATAATGATTAGAGGATCAATCAGCCAAGAAGACTTAACAATTATTAACATCTATGCACGCAACGAGGGACCATCTAAATACATTTAGCATCTACTGAAAGAATTTCAAATATACATCAATAGTAATACAATAATAGTGGGAGACTTCAATACCGCACTCTCACACTTAGACAGATCAACAAAGCAGAGAACCAGTAAAGATACAAGAGAATTGAATGAAGAGATCGACAGACTAGACTTCTTGGATATTTTCAGACTCCTCCACCCCCCAAAACTGGAATACACCTTCTTTTAGAATCCACATAACACATACTCAAGGATAGACCACATGTTAGGCCACAAAGACAGCATCATTAACTTCTAGAGCATTGAAATAATCCCAAGTATCTTCTGAGACCACAGTGGAGTAAAACTAACATTTAACAACAAATGGAAAATTATTAAAAGACACAGAATTTGGAAACTAAACAACATGCTCCTTAAGAACCACTGGGTCAGAGACTCACTCAAGCAGGAAATTCAAATGTTCCTGGAAAATAATGAAAATGAAGACACAACCTATCAAAATATTTGGGACACAGCTAACGCAGTACTGAGAGGGAAAATTATAGCCATACAATCACATATTAAACACCAAGAAGAAGCTCAAATGAACGACCTTACACCACACCTCAAGGACTTAGAGGAAGAGGAACAAAGGAACCCTAAAGCAACCAGAAGGTCAGAAATCACTAAAGTTAGAGCAGAAATAAACAACATTGAAAATAAAAGAACCATACAAAAGATCAATGAAGCCAAATGTTGGTTCTTTGAAAGATTAAACAAAATTGACAAACCCCTAGCCAGACTCACAAAACAAAAAAGAGAGAAGACTCAATTAATAGAATTGTAAACGATGGAGGAGATATCACAACTGACACCACAGAAATCCAGAGAATCCTGCAAAACTTCTATAAAGAACTATATGCCACCAAGCTAGAGAATCTGGAAGAAATGGAACAATTCCTAGAAGCATATGCCCTTCCAAAACTGAACCAAGAAGAACTATAAAAGCTAAATGCACCAATCACAGGCAAAGAAATTGAAACCATTATTAAGAATCCCCCCAACAACAAAAGTCCAGGACCAGATGGCTTCACAAATGAATTCTACAAAACTTTTAGGAAACAGTTAATACCCATACTTCTTAAGCTATTCCATAAGATTGAAGAAACAGGAACACTCCCTTCCACCTTCTTTGAAGCCAACATCACCCTGAAACCAAAAGCTGATAGGGACAGAACAAAAAAGGAAAACTAAAGACCAATATCTCTGATGAACATAGATGCCAAAATATTAAACAAGATCTTGGCAAACTGGATACAGCAACACATCAAAAAGATTGTTCATCATGACCAAGTGGGATTCATCCCAGGAATGCAAGGCTGGTTCAACATCCATAAGTAAATCAATGTCATTCACCACATCAATAAAAGCAAAGCCAAAAACCACATGATTATCTCAATAGGTGCAGAGAAAGCCTTTGACAAAATCCAACACCCATTCATGCTCAAAACTACACAAAAAATGGGAATAGATGGGAAATTCCTCAAGATAGTGGAGTCTATATGTAGCAAACCTACAGCCAACATCATACTCAATGGACAGAAGCTGAAAGCATTCCCCCTCAGAACGGGGACTAGACAGGGCTGTCCACTGTCACCGTTACTCTTCAACATAGTATTGGAAGTTCTTGCCATAGCAATCAGGCAAGAGAAAGAAATCTAAGGAATACAAATTGGAAGGGAAGAAGTCAAGCTCTCACTATTTGCAGATGATATGATAGTATACATAGAAAGACCTAACGAATCCAGTAGAAAATTACTGGAAGTTATTAGGCAATATAGCAAGGTATCAGGCTACAAAATCAATGTACAAAAATCAGTGGCATTTCTTTATGCAAACACTAAATCTGAAGAAGAAGACATCCAGAAATCACTACCATTTACTGTTTCAGCAAAATCAATCAAATACCTAGGAATAAAGTTGACCAAAGAAGTGAAAGACTTGTATGCTGAAAACTATGAGTCGCTACTCAAGGAAATAGAAACTGGTACCAAGAATGGAAAGATATCCCATGCTCATTGATTGGAAGAATAAATATCATCAAAATGAATATTCTCCCCAGAGCCATATACAAATTTAATGCAATAGCCATCAAAGTTCCACCAAGCTTCTTTAAGAGAATAGAACAAATACTACAATCATTTATCTGGAACCTGAAAACACCTAGAATTGCCAAATCCATCTTAAGGAAAAGAAACAGAAATGGAGGCATCACACTCCCAGACCTTAAACTATATTATAAAGCCATCATCATCAAAACAGCATGGTACTGGAACAAAAATAGACACACAAACCAGTGGAACAGAATTGAAATCCCAGAAGTAAGTCCCAACACCTATGGCATCTAATCTTTGATAAGGGGTCCCAAAAGATTAAATGGAAAAAGGAGGCTCTCTTCAATAAATGGTGCTGGGAAACCTGGGTTGTAACATGCAGAAGAATGAAATTGAACCACTTTATCTCACCAGATAAAAAATCAACTCCAAATGTATCAAATACCTAGATCTCAGACCAGAAACAATCAAATACCTAGAGGAAAACATTGGTAAAACACTTTCCCACCTACACCTCAAGGACAGCTTTGATGAATCAAACCCAATTGCAAGGAAGACTAAAGCAGAAAAAAACCAATGGGACTACATCAAATTGAAAAGCTTCTGCACATCCAAAGAAACTATTAAACAAACAGAGAGACCCCTCACAGAATGGGAGAAGATCTTCACATGACATACATCAGACAAGAAACTAATCACCAAAATATATAAAGAGCTCAGCAAACTTAGCACCAAAAAAGCAAATGACCCCATCCAAAAACGGGCAGAGGATATGAACAAAACATTCACCTCAGAGGAGATCCAAAAGGCTAACAAACATATGAGAAACTGCTCTAGGTCACTGATTTTCAGAGAAATGCAAATTAAGACAACACTAAGATACCGCCTCACTCCTGTAAGAATGGCATACATCAAAAAGGACAGCAGCAACAAATGCTGGAGAGGATGTGGGGACAGAGGGACCCTTTTTCATTGCTGCTGGGAATGTAAATTGGTACAGCCTCTGCGGAGAGCAGTCTGGAAAACTCTCAGAAGGCTAGACATGGACCTTCTATATGATCTAGTAATTCCTCTCCTGGGGTTATACCCCAAGGACTCCATAACACCCAACCAAAAAGAGGTGTGTACTCCTATGTTCATAGCAGCACAATTCATAATAGCTAAAACCTGGAAGCTACCTGCCCAACAACAGATGAGTGGTTTAGAAAGCTGTGGTATATATACACAATGGAATACTATGCAGCTATCAAGAACAATGAACCCACCTTCTCTGACCCATCTTGGACAGAGCTAGAAGGAATTATGTTAAGTGAACTAAGTCAGAAAGATAAAGATGAGTATGGGATGATGCCACTCATCAACAGAAGTTGACTAAGATGATCTGAAAGGGAAACTAAAAGCAGGACCTGATCAAATTGTAAGTATGGCACCAAAGTAAAAACCCAGTGGTGAGGGATAGACATGCAGCTTCCTGGGCCAGTGGGGGGTGGGAGTGGGTGGGATGGATGGGTCACAGTCTTTTGGTGGTGGGATCGGAGTTTATGTACACTCCTAGCAAAATGTAGACATATAAATCAGTAGTTAATTAATATGAGAGGGGGAAAATAAATTGTATGTCTCAAAGTTTCTCAAAACACAAACTGTATCTTTTTAATATATAAGCTGTGTATTTGATATGCGGACTCTCTCAAAAGCCTAGAGCAAGTAGATTAGAAGCATCCAATAGCACAGATATATACAAGATACTGGATACTGTACAGCAAACCATAACAAAAGGACTTTTCAAAGTTAACCCAATTACCAAATAATGTGATGATAACATTAACTATCGATTGTCTTTTTGAACCCTAAGACAGCAGGAACCTCACATCTCCACTATAGATAGAGCCTCTACTTCCCCCAGTCCTGGAACCCTTGGATAGTGCCCACTTTCCCGTATGCATCTCCCAATCCAAACCAATTAATATTGCATCCGCCGATCATAACCTAACCAACGCAATGATTGCCACCTCAACATGCTTCACCTCAGACTGTGTCCAGAGACTTCACGTGTGGAATGACAACCCTTCAGCTTCATTACTCGGGTGAGATCTTTCCTTTTATAGTACACTCTAATTTCATCTCAGGTAGTTCACTTTCTAACAAAGTCCCATAACCTAGATATACACCAGTTTCTGTGAGAGAGAGCTTATGTTCACACATATCCATAAAGTACTGCAAAATATATACCTGAAAGCAGAAGTACACTAGAGTTTGCAGTGAGTACCTCCCTAACACTTCCTCTCCACTATTCCAAGCTTGGGATCCATGATTGCTCAACAAATTGTTTGGCTTCATATGTTAACTCTCTTTTCAATCACCAGGTTCCAGATGCCACAAGGATGCTGGCCAGGCTTCCCTGGATTGAAGACCCCACCAATGTGTCCTGGAGCTCAGCTTCCCCAGAGACACACCTTCCTAGGGAAAGAGAGAGGCAGACTGGGAGTATGGACCAACCAGTCAGTGCCCATGTTCAGCGGGGAAGCAATTACAGAAGCCAGACCTTCTACCTTCTGCAACCCTCAACGACCCTGGGTCCATGCTCCCAGAGGGATAGAGAATGGGAAAGCTATCATGGGAGGGGGTAGGGTATGCAGATTCGGTGGTGGGAATTGTGTGGAGTTGTACCCCTCCTACCTTATATTTTTGTTCATTAATCCTTTCTTAAATAAAAAATTTTTTAAAAAAGGATGGGTAAAAAAAATTGTATATGGCTTTGGGTAGTATAATTACTACCCAAAATGTTAATTCTTCCAACCCATGAACATGGAATATCTTTCCACTTCTTTGTATCTTTTTCAATTTCCTTTAGTTGTGACTCATAATTTTCAGTATACAAGTCTTTCACTTCTTTGGTTAGGTTTCTTCCTAGATATTTTATTGTTTTTGCTGCTATAGTAAAAGGAATTGATTTCTGGATTTCAACTTCTTCCAACTTAGTGTTTGCATAGAGGAATGCTACTGACTTTTCAATGTTAATTTTGTAGCCTGACACCTTACTGTATTACCTAATTAAATCCAAAAGATAATTGCTAGATTCCTTATTTTTTTCTATGTATATTATCATGTCATCTGTAAATAGGGAGAGTTTGACATCTTCTCTTCCATTCTGCATCCCTTTAATTCCTTTCTCCTGCTTGATTGCTATCGCAAGAACTTCCAACACTGTGTTGAATTTCAATGGTGATAGTTTGCAGCCCTGCCTAGTACCTCATCTGAGGGGAAATTCTTCCAGTTTTTCAGAATTTAGTATGATGTTGGCTGTAGGTTTGCTGTATGTAGACTCTACTATCTTATGTTATATATAGACTCCACTATCTTGTAGATAATTATAATTATACTGAGTTTGAATATTATTTTTCTGACCTAATTTAATCCAAATAATCTATTTAAATTACTGTCTCCGAACACAGCGATACTGAAGTCTAGGACTTTATATTAGGATTTTTAAGGTATAGTAATAATATGGAGTAATAATATAGAGTCCATAATATGGAGTAACCCAAATTTCACTGGCAAACAGTGCCAGGTAAAAATAAAAGAAAACTGAGTATACTCTTTTTAATCATTTTATTGGGGTGTTAATGGATTTACAGTACAGTTGTTGGCACATGGGTATAATTTCTCCTCTTCCCTTAATAAGTGTCTACATCCACCATCATATACCAAGATCCCAATGCCTTCTCCAGCTCTCCCCTTCTTTCCCCAGAGTCCTCTACTTGGTGAAATATACCATACCCAGTCTAAATTTAATTTTATTCTTTCCCTTTATGTGCTTGTTTATTCAGTTCCACTTATAAGTGGTCATTTGGTATTCTTCCTCTTTGTGACTTATCTCACTTAACATGATGTCTTCAAGTTCCACTCAAGATGAGGTAAATGAGATATCTCCATCATTTAACAACTGGGTAGCATTCTATTGTGTATAAATACCACATATTTCTTAGCCACTGGTCAATTGTTGGGTGGCTTGTCTGGGTTTCACCCAAACTGAGCTATTATAGGTTGTGCTGCTACGAACATAAGTATGATAGATCAATTCAGGTAGGTGTATTTTCTTCCTTTGGATATATTTCCAATAAAAGAGTAGGCGGGTCACAGGGTAGGTCCATTTCTAGAAGTCTCCAGACCATTTTACACATGATTGGGCCAATTAGCTTTCCTTTCAGTATTGTATAAGGGTTCCTTTTCTCTTCAGAGATTTTTTTGTTACTCCCTTTTCTAATGTATCATGTTCTTGCTGGTGTAAAGCAGTATTTCTTTTGTGTGTGTGTGTGTGTGTGTGTGTGTGTGTGTGTGTGTGTGTATTTGAATTTCTCTGATAATTGGTGACCTTGAACATTTTTTATATGTCTGTTGGCCCTTTGGGTTTCTTCTTTAATGAAGATTTTCATAGATCAGTTAGAATAGTATGAAGAGCTCAACCCCCATGCCTATGGATATCTAATTTTTTGGCAATGGTTTAAAATATTAAATGGATAAAGGACAACATTATCAATGAATGATGTTGATAAAATTGTGTTGAAGTGTGCAGAAGTATCAAATTGGACTATCATATTTCACAAAACATTGAAGTACACTCAAAATGAATCAAATTCAGTGTTAGACTACAAGTTATAAACTACTTAGAGGAAAACATTGGCAGGACTCTTTCTGATGTGTTCTTTAAAAACATCTTCAATGTATCAAGTCAAACTGCAAGAAAAAAAAAAGACAAATCAATGAGGAGACATCAAACTGGAAAGCTACTGAGCAAACAGAACCACTATCAAAACAAAGAGACTTCTTACCTAATTGTAGATCTTTAGAAGCCATACATCAGAAAAATAACTAGCAACAAAAATACATGAAGTCCTCACTAAACTCAGCAATAAAAAAATACAAACAACCCTACCTAATGGGGAGAGGACATGGACAGAATCTTCACCTAAGAAGGGTTCAAGTTGTTTCCTTAAATCTCAGAAGGCAAGTGGAAATCAGGGATAGTTAATTCAGTTGAAACAAATAAATAGAATATTTTCAGTTTAAAGTTTGAGGAGTTTAAGATTATGTGGTTATATGGCCACTGAAGACTATACCTAGCAAATTGGCAAAAGACAGTGAGCTACTATTATCTAGGAATTCTACCTAGCACAGAAAGTGATTTTGACTTCTTAGAAAGTTCTCCCTTATGTAAGGATTATGGTTCAAGCCCCTGGCTCCCCACCTGCAGGGGTTTGCTTCAGAAGTGGTAAAGTAGGTCTGCAGGTATCTGTCTTTCTCTCCTTTCTGTCTTCCCCGCCTCTTTCCTGCCTCTGTCGATTTCTCTCTGTCCTATCCAACAACAACAAGTTATGACAACAATAACAACTACAACAAGCGGAACAACAAGGGCAACAAAATGGGGAAAATGGCCTCCATGAGCAATGGATTTGTAGTGCAGACACTGAGCCCCAAAGATAACTCTGGAGGCAAAAAAAAAAAAAGTTCTTTCTAAAGAGGAGAGTCTTTGTCTTGGAAGGATTGTAAGGGTTTGTAAGGATTTCTAGGGGAGTTGGACTGTAGCACAGTGGGTTAAGCGCAGGTGGCGCAAAGCACAAGGACTGGCGTAAGGATCCGGGTTCGAGGCCTGGCTCCCCACTGGCAGGGTGTTGCTTCACAAGTGGTGAAGCAGGTCTACAGGTGTCTATCTTTCTCTCCCCCTCTCTGTCTTTCCCTCCTCTCTTCATTTCTCTCTGTCCCATCCAACAACAACAACAAGAAGAATAACTACAACAATAAAACAACAAGGACAACAAAAAGGGAATAAATAAATAAATGGATTTCTGTGCCAAGTTAAAAAATGTATCTCATCTTGTCTAATGTGTAAATTGGTAATGTTTTTTGGCACTTAATTCAAGAGCTAAGTTTAAAAAATACCTGTGAAAATTAGATACTTACCTATGGTAAGAATAATAATGAAACTGTATTACTGGCTAATTTCCATCAGGGTATGTAACTGCATATACAAGCTATTTATAAGTAGACCCTTAAAATATCATTCCTATTTTAAAGAAAAAGTTTATACCAAGACTTCTTTCTTGAAATAGAAAATGTAAATACAGTTTCTTTGCTGCAACAATAATATTGGGTAGGTTCCCTTGTTTAATATGAAGAAATGAGATTTAGGAAAGCATAAATAAAAGCATTTTTAGAAATCAACAAAGTCTGGGAAGTAATTACTATGTGATCTATTGAATGGAAGCTGGGAAGCTGTGCATTTATTCAATTGTTATGTAATTGTTATGTGTATTTTTATAAACCTCTTATACATGTGTAAAAACTACATTTGGTGTGTGAGAAAAGAGAGGTAGGGAAAGCTGAAGAAGTAAACAGGTGGGAGAAAGGGAATAACTGAATGAAGGAATGAAATCAATGCAGGAGTTGCATACTTTAAGATTTCATCTTTTTAAAATAATAGAGATTGAAAAGTATGGTAAATCTGGCAATGAGTTCTTTCTTTTTAAAAAAATGTATTTACTTATTTATTCCCTTTTTGTTGTCCTTGTTGTTTTATTATTGTAGTTATTTTGATCTACCCATTTTTTTTTATTTATGTGTTTCTTTTTTTTTATGCTCTGTTGTTCCTCAGTTGTTGTGTCTTGAGTACAAGTAACACTGTACTAAATACCTTTATGACAATTGCACTCACCAACCTCAGGAATTACAGTAGCAACTGAAGCAAGTATTGAAGTAGTTTAATTGTTACCAGTTAGCCAAACAATTTCTCCAGTCCGTGAAAAAATAGTAACCAAATCCCAGTGAAGAAAGAGAAAAGAAAGAAAGGATAGCAAGAATAGACAGTTATGCAAATCTACTATCCACTGTATATTCTAGGGTTAACAAGAGGGGAAAGGGAACTAGAGCAGAGATACACACATAGAGAGTCCACTCTGAGTCAGATTTCTTCCCCACAATAATTCACAAATTCAGAAAGGCAAAGAAGAAGGAAGAAGTGTATGACAAGATTAAAAAAAAAAGAGAGAGACAAGAGGGAGAAAAGGGAAAAGATAAGAAAAAGAGCTGTGATTAAAGAGCAGTGAAAGGAAATTCCCAAATGTGTATCAGTGAATTCAAAAAAGGACACTGTTTGGTGGTGTGGGGGCTGGGAGCTGTGACTTTGGAAGCTGTAGGATTAAGGAAGAAAGGATGACAAGAATGAGAAAAAGAAAAATTAAAAAAAAGAAAGAGAGAGAGAGAAAAAAAGAAAAAGATAAGAAAAAGAACAGTCATAAAAGGGCAGTGAAAGGAAAGGTTTTTTATGTATTTATTTTTAATTATTTAATTAGCTATGCGGGGTGAGGTGGGGGGGGTTGGCTACTTAGAAAGAAAAAAGGCCAGAGGTTTCAGAAGGGTATAGACTTAGAATTAATGATACTCCCTGGTGGGACAGGAATTTGGTGAAGAAAAGGAACTCCTAGCAGGGGATCCTGCTAGGAGTTGGTCCCCAGGGACTGGTTGGGGGGGGGGGGAAGGAGGTATGCTTGAAAATTAAAAGGAAAAAAAAAGATTTTTTTTCCCCCTTTTTTCCGTACTCTAATTCTTAACCCAAATTAAGTTATAGTCACATCCTTGGTGTCACTGCTAGGACCCCTTATTGGCTGGCCTGCTAAAGGCAGAAAATCCTACCGTTTCCAGGAGATGTGGTCAGAGCTCAGCCACTAGCAGCTTCTCAGTCCTCCATCTTCCGGGAAACCCTATTGTTGTAGTTATTATTATTGTTGGTATTTGTTGTTGGATAGGACAGAGAGAAATGGAGAGAGGAGGGGAAGACAGAGAGGGGGAGAGAAAGATAGACACCTGCAGACCTGCTTCACCTTCACCACTTGTGAAGCGACTCCCTTGCAGGTGGGAAGCCGAAGGCTAGAACCAGGATCCTTATACTGGTTCTTGTGCTTTGTGCCATGTGCACTTAACCTGCTGTGCTACCGCCCGACTCCCATGAATTCTTTTTTATGGCTAGTTTTAAGTAAAAAATGGAAAAGATTTTTTCATGTACAATTGAAAACCTATGTATCAGCCCCCCCCACAATGATAAGCAAGAATGTGCACATACATTCCAAATTACTTCCAAAGCCATTTCAAACCCAGATTTGTGTTCATACATCTAGCAAATAATTAGTTTCCCATTCATTCATTAACAGCATATTTTAAAACTTCTTGCAAAACCCCACACCCATCTTCAACAAAGTGGCACTTCTAAGAAGACAGACTGTATATAAAATATGTTGGGCAAGTCAGAAAAACAAATTTTTTTTAAAAAAAGAAAATTACATGTTAGATATAGAGGGAAATTAGTCATAGAAATGAGGTTTACAGAGAAAACATATTGTTTCCTTTACCTTTTCAAACAATAAGGGTGAAGTTGCGAATTGGAGCTGCATCAGTGAGTACTTTAGCATTTTATGATTCTAGTTTAGTATAATGTTTTTTCTCTTGTGGACATTATAATTTTTCTTCCATTTGTAAAGTGCTTTCTAGTTTTCTAAGCAGTTTCACATAGAGTAGTTCATTTGTGGAACTAATAGCATTTACATGGAATAACAATATTCTAATAGAATTGTGCAGTTCACATAATGAGTTTAACTTATTACTAAAATGAATGTCATTTGGGTAAGATTGAAGTAGGAACTATGCTGGTCAATAAACTTGAGGTAGATGCTGGCCATTCTTGATTTGTAAGAGGCTGGGGTCCATGTGTTTTCCTTAAGGCCACTTGGTTCTTCTCTCTAATTGTATACTGTCTTTTGTATCCATTTTCAAGTCCTGGCTGCTCCAGCTGAACCACCTCTATGAATGTATTTCTCCATTATCACCTAGTAAAAAGGGACAGAGAAAATAGGAATCAAATGTACTTAATATATTATCTGTCCCTATTAATGATATAAAATATATACATAGATCTATGTATATTTATAAATGTATATATTTAAAACATACAATTATATACAATTCTGCTTATACTTGAAAAAATACTAAGGTTAGGTTACAAATAATTATAGCTTGTTACTTTCATATAAGTACTATCTACACATGTAATACACATTTACATGCACATACATATTTACATTTATTTTGCAGGAAATTCTGAACTTAGAATCCAAATAAACATAGTTGGCTCCCTCTTAGTAGTTAGCATAAGATTTGGAAATATTTTTTGCAGAGTAAAAATCCAAAGCAGCATTTAGTATGTGATAATAATTTTTGGTCCTTTAAAATGCATCACTAGTTTTATTATAAAGAGAACAAACAGGTAGACACATTCTAAGTATTCTTTCTTCATTTCTTCTCTGCTCAAGCATTAGCTGAGACCAAATTTTCTATCATCAGAGCTTCAAAAACACTAGAATTTTTTTTTTTTTGGTAAGAATTCAGATTCATCTAAGATGTGATAACTAATTGGGTATTTAGCAGTTTGGAGGTCTTCTCTCAAAGAAAAAATAAATAAATAAATAAATAAATAAGGGATGTCCAAGGTAGAGCTATGGTGACCTAGACAAACAAAGTTGACTCTCCCCAAGAAAACAAAGTTTATAACAAAATAACAAGAAATTTCATCAGAGAGCAGCTGAGACTTCTGGTATAGAAAGGAATATCACTATGTGAAGGTTAGTGATTGCTTATGGATAGCAGGGACAAGAGGAAAGGGAGAAAAAGACTCTTCAAATCCACATGGCATATTTAAAGGGCTCATGTGGCTTAAAAAGAGCTCCAAACTGTCATTTAGAGCTATAGAAGCCATAGGCTCTGAGAAAAACTCCAGTGAATTATTCAGAGGAACTGGAGACTGGGACACAGTACCCTTGAGTCATCAGGGAAACCGATCACACTGAAGTGTCCCAGCTGCAGCTTCCATAGAGACCCTTATGATCAGGACCAGACTGCTCTGCAGGCAAGAAATGTGACTTTGATCTCATAGCAGATTTCCTACTTTCAGGAATCAGTCTGTATATAAAAAAAAAAAAGAGGTCAGGGATATTCCTCATTCCCAGTCCCCCATACTAGGTCTCTCTTTCTCTCTTTAAGAGACATAATGTCCTATAATAATATATCACTTCAAAGCTCCTCCCTCCCTTCACAACTGACATACAAAACAGAACACAGCACCACCTATAGGCAAAAACAGATGCCTAAAACTGGGAAAACACTGGTTTTGAGAAACCAAGAGGAAGTACAGAAACCTAACGATAAAAACTCAAGAGAGCTATCAGAGAAAGAGCTTAAGGAATTCATTGTCAGGAATTTTGTAGAAATACACAGCTCTCAGTCTAATATGTAGAAATGGATTAAGAAAGAAATCCATGACTTCAAAGATTCACTTGGTAGAAAAATGAAAAACTTGAAAACAGAGTTGCAGTATATAAAAGACACTTTGAAAGCAATAATATAAAAATAAGAATTCACTAGTAGAAAGCAAAAAAATGTAGTTTTTAGCCCTAATATACTAGTAATTAGATTAAAATATAAATACAGAGATTAAAAACGAAGACTGACACAGTCATTTTAAAGTTATTTTTATTTATTTATTTTGGAAAGAGTCGGAGAGAAAATGAGAGAGATGGACAAGAATGGGGAGGGGAAAGAGAGAGACCTCAAGCAATGCTTCCCCATTATGTATTAAAATTTAGTAAGTTTTGTTAGGAAAAACATATACCACATAAATATTTTATTTCTTATAGGGGATATAATTGTAAATGTTACAGCTATTTAGGTAATAGCAAAGAATAATATAAACATATTTAAATTAACAATTGTTAATTTTATTTTCATAGGTGTCTTTTAAAGAAAAAGTTGAAATCTTGATCAAATTAATAGTAATAGGACATTGACATTCAATCAACCATGTGTTTACAATCCAAATAATAATGAATAGCTAGTATAATTAACCTACCTATTGATAAAAATGAAAATGTAGATAAAATATTTTAAATAAATAAATAAATAAATATATATATATATATTAACACTTGAATACCTAGTAAGATAATAAGTACTTATCAAACCAAAACACAAGTGAGAAATATGAAGAGGTGAGTCCAAAACCAAGGGCCACTTATTTTTTTTTATATTTGTTTTCCCTTTTGTTGCCCTTGTTTTTTTATTGTTGTGGTAGTTATTGTTGTTTTTATTGGTGTCATCATTGTTAGGACAGAGAGAAATGGAGAGAGGAGGGGAAGACAGAGAGGGGGAGAGAAATATAGGCAACTGCAGACTTGCTTCACCACCTGTGAAGTGACTCCCTTGCAGGTGGGGAGTGGGGGCTAGAACTGGGATCCTTACACCGGTCCTGGAGCTTTGCGCCAAGTTCACTTAACCCATTGCGCTACCGCCCAACTCCCAACCACTCCCGCCACTTATTTTTAGTGCATTTATTGACACTTGATTCAGTCAACTGGAATGAGAACAAAACACACTAAATATCTAGAAGCTAAAAATAACCACTTAAAGACTTTTGTCAACATTCTAAATTGAACAATGTTATTTCCACAACTGAGAACTCAATGCACAGATTTCATATCATAGTATATGTAACTGAAAAGTGAGATAGGAGGTTAGTGCATAGGGAAGATGGTTAAGTCATAAATGTAGCTCAAAGAGACAAACTGAAGGGAAATACAGAAAGGACCACAGGAAACATGAAGTAAAGGTTCTATATTCACGTTAAGATAGATCCAAAAGAAAAGCAGCTTGAGAGAGAATAATATTATAACAGATAATACTTGAAATAAGAATAGAAATTACAAATGATTTCCTATTAATCCCAAGTAAAACAAATTAAGAGAAAATTATGTTTTTCATAGTAAATATATTCAAAACTAAAGACAAAATGTTATCTTAAAAGTAATTGCACAGGGTTTGTAAGATAACTTATCTTAGGAAGGTGCCAATTTGCCATGTGAATAACCAAGTTTTTAATCCCTAACCCCTATAGCACTGCAGTAAACTTTAACCTATCTCTATCTCTGTCTCTTTTTCTATTTCTATCTTTATCTCTCTCTATATATATTTAAAAACAGTTGACTCAGAGTAAGTAGCAGAAATTGAACAAAAAATTGAACAATTCAATCTATCATCTATTTATCGATCTATTTTTATAGGAAGGGGGTTAATAGTTTGCATTATAGTATTTAATGCATAGAAACAACCTCTAATCTACCTTTAATTGGTGTTTAGGAGACACAACAATATCTTACTGTCCCTTTATCCAGTTCCTTTCCCTCTTTTCCTAGAATCCTCTGTTTTGGTGCAATACACCAAACCCCAGTCCAAGATTCACCTTATACTTTCCCTTGTTCTTTATTCATAAGTTCCCACCTATAAGTAAGATCATTTTTACCATACGGCCTCTTCGACCTTCTACGACTCCGTTACTATTGGAACTATTCAGCTCGTCAATGTATATAAGCCTCCCAGTGCTTGGGATAACGAGGTCCTGCCTAGCCCGAATCACCCAGCCGTTTACGTTGGAGACTTTAATAGTCATCACCAAGACTGGGGATATTCCTCCACTCGTGCTGACGGCTCTATCTTAGCCGACTGGGCTTCAGCGAATGACCTCTCCCTATTATACGATCCCAAACAGCCAGGCTCTTTTCACAGTAATAGATGGAATAAAGATTCGTCACCCGACCTGTGCTGGATTAGCACAGTCAACGGCCAAGCCTTTCCCGCTACGAGACAAGTTCTCAAGATCTTCCCGCACAGTCATCACCGCCCAGCTATCATCCACATTGGTCTCCAGCTCCCACTGATTCTGTGCTCGGAGAAACTAAGATGGAACTTTCGGAAAGCAAACTGGCGTCTGTTCAGTGATCTTACCAACAAATCTATTCCTGCAATTCCAATTAACTCTATCCCTTCTGAAGATTCCTACAGGCGCTTCCGCCAAGCCATCTTCAAAGCAGCTTCCCAAGCCATTCCTCGTGGGAGACGTGCTAACTACACGCCTTGTCTTGATGCTGAATGCGAGCAACTACTAGAGCAGTATGATGAGTCGGGCGACCCAGAGGTGGCTGACCATCTCATTCCCTCCCTGGATGCAGCACGCCAAGCCCGCTGGCAACAACTCACGGAAAGTTTGAACTTCACCCACTCAAGTAGGAAGGCCTGGAAGCTTGTTCACAGACTGGGTGCCGGTAGCCAACCCCCTCCCGTCTCCCATCTTCCCATATCTCCAAACTCAGTGGCCAGTCACCTAACTCAAGTTGGACGTGCCAAGATCGACCCAGTCTGGAAAAGAGAAATTTCCCATGAATGGTAATCCCACTTCCGGTTACCTTGTCCATCTCCAAAACTCTCTCCCTTTACACTGTCTGAACTGGAAGACGCTTTGAAGAGGGTTAAACTGGGAACAGCTGCTGGCTATGATAACATCACCCCAGAACTCATTCTTAACCTGGGCCCCGCGGCAAAGAAGTGGCTCGCTTCATTCCTGTCCCACATCTTGGAATCTGAGTCTATGCCCAAAGTTTGGCGTCGTGCGAAGATTATAGCGGTTTTGAAACCAAAGAAAGACCCAACGCTGGCTGCCAGCTATAGACCAATTTCTCTCCTCTCCGTGTGTTACAAACTCCTTGAGAGGCTGCTTCTGTCACGTATTTCTCATCTTACAGAGAAATTCCTATCACCCGCCCAGGCTGGTTTCCGCCCAGGAAGATCTACCTGTGAACAAGCCCTGGCCCTCTCAACTTACATTGAAAATGGATTCCAGAAGAATTTAAAGACGGGTGCTGTCTTTTTTGATCTCACAGCAGCCTATGACACTGTGGTCTCCTAGTCAAGATCTCAAGATGCCTGCCTCCATGGGTGGCCAATACTATATCATTTCTTCCACAAAACAGAAGTTTCCGGGTTCATCTGGGTGACAAGTCTAGCAGATGGAGACTTGTCTCAAGTGGCCTCCCCCAGGGCTCTGTTCTGGCTCCTATGCTATTTAATATTTACATCAATGACCTCCCAGAAACTTCTTCAAGGAAGTTCATCTACGCCGATGACATCTGCTGTGCAACTCAGGCATCAAAGTTCGACATCCTCGAGGAAACACTCACGAAAGACATGTCTCTGATATATGATTACTGTAAAAAATGGTGACTAATCCCTAGCACTGCAAAAACGGTATCATCTGTTTTCCATCTACACCATGCCTCGGCCTCACGTGAGCTTAATGTGCAGCTTGGCGATACGAGAATTCCACATGAAGCCCAGCCAGTCTATCTTGGCGTTACTCTAGATCGCAGCCTGTCATTTCACAAACATCTCATAAAAACTGCAGCAAAGGTGGGCGTGAGGAATAACATCATTGCAAGACTGGCCAGCTCCTCAAGGGGTGCGAGCGCTTCCACACTACGATCATCATCTCTGGCATTATGCTATTCCACTGCAGAATACTGTGCCCCAGTATGGTTCCGTAGCCCCCATGTCCACTTGGTCGATTCCAAATTATATTCCTCCATGAGGATAATTTCTGGAACCATCCGTTCCACCCCGGTTCCATGGCTGCCAGTTCTTAGCAACATCGCCCCGCCAGATATTCGTCGGGATGCGGCATCATCTAAGTTCATTTCCCACGTCTGCGCTCAACCAGACCTGCCAATATACTCGGATATCTTCGCCCACCCTGTCCAACGCTTGACGTCTTGTCACCCAATCTGGTCCCCTACGCCTACACTGAACTTCTCTGTTCCAGTCTCTTGGAAACAGAGTTGGCAGTCAGCTGAGGTAAAGAACAAACACCTCATCACAGACCCCTGCAAGCGTCAACCCGGCTTTGACCTAGCACGTTATGATTGGGCCCTCCTCAATCGCTATAGAACAGGCCATGGCCGGTGCGCCGCTGTGTTCCATCGCTGGGGAGCCAGAGACGCCCCGAACTGCCCCTGCGGCTACAGACAGACCAGGACCCACATAGTCAACGACTGCCACCTCTCCAGATTCAAAGGAGGTCTCGAAACTTTACATCAGGCTCAACCTGATGCTGTTGACTGTCTACAGAAGAAGGGCAAACGCTAGAAGAAGAAGAAGTAAGATCATTCAGTATTGGCCTTTCTCTTTCTGGCTTGTTATACTCAACATGATACCTTTATGTTCTGGCCACGATATTGTAAAGGAGATGACCTCATCATTTTTAACAGTTGCACAGTAATTCATTGTGCATATGCATTAATTAACCTGTGATTGAGCATTGTGGTTGCATAGTTTTCAGTACACAAGTCCTTCTTTTCTTTGGTCAGGTTTATTCCTAGATATTTTATTGTTTTTGCTGCTATAATGAATGGGAGTGATTTCTGAATATCCTCTTCTTCTAATTTAGTGTTTGCATAGAGAAATGCCACTGATTTTTGTACATTAATTTTGTAGCCTGACACCTTGCTATATTGCCTAATGATTTCCAGAACTTTCTGCTGGATTCTTTATGTTTTTCTATCTATACTATCATATCATCTGCAAATAGTGAGATCTTGACTTCTTCCTTTCCAGTCTGTAATCCTTTGATTCCTTTCTCTTGCCTGACTGCTATGGCAAAAACTTCCAATTCTATGTTAAAGTGGACAGTCCCGTCTAGTCCCTGATCTAAGGGGGAATGCTTTAAGCTTTTTCCCACTGAGCATGATATTGGCTGTAGGTTTGCTATATATGGACTTGATTATCTTGAGGAATTTTCCATCTATCCCCATTTTTTTTTTGTAGAGTTTTGAGCATGAATGAGTGTTGGATTTTGTCAAAGGTTTTCTCTGCATCTATTGAAATAATCATGTGGTTTTTGCTTTTGTTTTTATTGATGTGGTGAATCACGTTGATTGATTTACATATATTAAACCAGCCTTGCATCCTGGGATAAATCCCACTTGATCGTAATAAACAGTCTTTTTATTATACTGATGTATTATCCAGTTGTCTAGGATTTTGTTAAGTATTTTTGCATCTATGTTCGTCAGGGATAGAGGTCTGTAGTTTGTGTGTGTGTGTGTGTGTCCCTGTCTGCTTTTGGTGTCAGGGTGATGTTGGCTTCATAGAAGGTGGAAGGGAGTATTCCCGTGTCTTTGATCTTTTAGAAAAGAAAAGTATAGATATTAACTGTTACCTAAAGGTTTTGTAGAATTAATTAGTAAAGCCATCTGGCCCTGGACTTTTGTTGTCGGGAAGGTTGGTAATTGCTATACTATTTTTGTCTGTGATTGGTCCATTTAGGTTTTCTAGTTCTTCCTTTTTCAGTTTTGGAAGGATATGTTTCTAGGAATATTCCATTTCTTCCAGATTCTCTAGGTCAGTGGCATATAGTTGTTGTTCATAGAAGTTTCACATGGTATTTGGATTTCTGTGGTGTCTGCTGTGATATCTCCTCTATCATTTGCAATTCTACTAATTTGTGTCTCCCTCTTTTTCTATTGATTCTGGATAAGAATTTTTCAATTTTTTAGTTTTTCCAAAGAACCAAGATTTGGCTTCTTTGATCTTTAGTAGTTCTCTTATTTTTGATGTTATTTATTTCTGCCCTGATTTTAGTGACTTCTAAAATCATTATAATTAGGACATATTCCAATTTTATAGTTAATGCTATTTATATACTTTCCTTATATTCGGGAGATAATCTCTGCTCTGATCCAACTTTCTAGGTCTGTTCTCACTTTTGACACCATCTTTCTAGACAATACTTTTAGCCCATATGTATGTTAGCTATCAGGTTCAGGCAAAAACTTCTAAAGTCATGGGCCTCTTTTAATATATCTAAAATATACTTCTTAGCTTCTTCCCATATGAAGACACAGTTTCATCTGCTTTATTCTTATCTTTAGATTAGTGATTATTAAACAATTTGTCCTGCTTTATATCTTACTGCTTTTCAGCCACCAAGTTGCAGATGCTACTGTGATGCCATCCTGAACTCCGTGATTGATAACCTCATCAATGGGACCTGGGACCTTACCTCCCCAGAGCCCTATCCCACTAGGGAAAGATAGAAACAGGCTGGGACATGTACTGACCTATGAATGTCCATGCTCAGAAGAGAAGCAATTACAGAAGCCAGACCTTCCATCCTGTGCACCCCATAAAGATCTTTGGCCCATACTCGCAGAGAGATAATGAATAGGGAACCTTCTAGTGGAGGGGATGTTATATAGAACTAGTGGTGGGAATTATATGGAATTGAACCCCTCTTAGCCTATAATCTTGTTAATCATTATTAAATTACACACAAAAAAAGATAAGAACTTGCAGCCGCAAATATCTAAGTTACTCTTCAAGTTTGGAGGAGAAGTACAGATCTTTTCAACATGTAGAAATTGAGGAATTTCCCACTTTTAAATATGCCTTATAAGAATTTCTTAAATAAGGCTTATAAGAAAAGAAGAAACAGATCAACAATGGTAGAGAATGTTCCATCCTCCAAAGGGAGGCTGGACAACATACTCTATGCTACACCTGAGGAAGATGGGTCGATAACTAGGGCAGCATGGAATGTTGCTACTCATGACCACAGGATGTAACCTCAGATCTAGAGGGATGTAGAGGTCATACAGGCTAATAAGCTAATTATGGGCCCCAGATCACATCAAATTGATGGGGTTTACAGTCAACAATATTTATACCGCTTTCCCATTTTAGGGAACTACTCTCTTTCCCTGATTCTACTTTCTTGTCCTTTTCCCAGCCATGACATCATCTCCCATCTCCTCAGATAATAATTAGGATCTACCTGCATATCAGATTTCAGGCTCAGGCAAAAAAAAAAGAAAAGAAAAGAAAAGAAAAAAAAAACACTAGTATCACTACAAGTTCTTTGAAATGTAACTAAAATATGCCTACTAGCTATCTACAAAATGGAGGAACCCTCAACACTTCATCTGCACTATTACAGTCTTTAGTTCCATGAATGTTCAACAATTTGTTTGGCTTTGTATGTTAACTCTCTTTTCAGTCACCAGGTTCCAGATGCTAGCAGGATGCAACCAGACTTCCCTGGACAGACAACCCCACCAATGTGCCTTGGAACTCTGCTTCCCCAGAGCCCTTCCCCACTAAGGAAAGAGAGAGACAGACTGGGAGTATGGATCGAACTGTCATAGCCCATGTTCAGCGGGGAAGCAATTACAGAAGCCAGACCTTCAGCCTTCTGCAACCCACAATGATCTTGGGCTCATACTCCCAGGGGGTTGAAGAATAGGAAAACTATCGGTGGAGGGTATGGTATATGGAGTTCTGGTGGTGGGAATTGTGCAAACCTATACCCCTCTTATCCTATGGTTTAGTCAATATTTCCTTTTTATAAATAAGGAAATTTAAAAAAAAGAAAAGAAACAATGTAATCTGTAAAACATTGAGGTAATCAATGTTTTAAAAGACACAACACAAACATAGAAACAAGAAAAAAATAGTCATGAACAGCTATACTGTTGTCAGATAAGATAGACTTACAGGCAAAGAAGGTTATAAGAGACAGAGATGAACACCACATATTAGTCAGAGGGTCACTTCAATAAGAAAACATAACCTCAGCCAATAGATGCACTTTTAGTATGAGTGCACCCAAATATATAAAACAGGTACTTACTCACCTTAAGGGAGACATTGGCAGCAACACAATAATAGTAGGCTATCTTAACACACCACTCACAGCAAAGATAGATGATCATGACAAAAATACACAAGGAAATAGAGGCCTGAGATGAAGTCATAGATGAGATAAATTTAACAGATATATTCAGAAACTTTCATCACCAAAGAAAAGAGTATACATTCTTTTCATGTACATATGAATATTCTCAAGGATTGATTATATGTTGGGACAAAAAGAGAGCTTTAATAAATATGTGAATATTGAAATCATAATAAGTAAATTGGAGCAGTGTGATGGCACACCAGGTTGAGTGCATATGTCACAAAGAGAAAGAAACCAGGTTCGAGTCTTCTGGCTCCCACCTGTAGGGAGAAGCTTCACTTGCAGTGAAGCAGTGCTGCATGTTACTTTCTCTCTCTTCTCTCTCTCTCTCACACTTTCACATATACACACTCTTTCAAGCTCACTTTTTATTCATTGTATTCCTCTTAATCTCTGTCTCTTTCTAATTAAAAGGAAATATTAAATATAAATATTATATATCAGTATCTATATGTCTATATATTTGTATATTTAAATATCTAGATATATCTTTCTAACCATAGGCTATGAGGTCAGAAGTCATTAAAAAAGGAAAAAAAGATATACACACAAAATATGGAGCTAAAGAATTTGTGTGTGAATAATTTTGAGGTCACTGAAGAAATCAAGGGATAATTTAAAATTATTTGGGAAAAAGTGAAAATGATATAATAACTAACTACCAGACCCCATGGGATATAGTAAAGGTTATCCTAAGAGGGAAGTTTATTTATTTATTTTTTTAAATTTTTGTTATAATTTTTATGTATTAAAAGGAGACACTGACAAGAACCATAGGATAAGAGGGGTACAACTCCATACAATTCCCACCACCAGAACTCCATATCCTCTCCCCTCCTCTGAATAGCCTCCTTATTCTTTATCCCTCTGGGAGTATGGACCCAGGGTCATAATGGAGTGCAGAAGGTGGAAGGTCTGGCTTCTGTAATTGCTTCCCCACTGAACATGGGCATTGACAGGTCCATCCATACTCCCAGCCTGTCTCTCTCTTTCCCTAGTGAGGCAAGGCTCTGGGGAAACAGGGCTCCAGGACATATTGGTGGAGTCCTCTGCCCAGGGAAGTCTGATTGGCATCACAATAGCATCTGGAGCCTGGTGGCTGAAAGAAGAGTTAACATATAAAGCCAAACAAATTGTTGACTAATCATGAACCTAAAGTGCAGATGATGAATAGGGGGTCTCCATTTTATAGATAATAGACCTATTTTAGTTATATTCCAATGGGTCCATGACTATATATATTTTTTCCTGATCCTGACCTCTGATATGCAGGTGGATGCAAATTATTGTCTGGGGAGATAATGCCATGACTGGCAAGAGGACCATAAAGCTGGATCAGGGAAGAGAGTAGCTACCAAATATGGGAAAGGTGTATAAATGTTGTTAACTGTAAGCCCCATTGATTTGATCTGATCTGAGGAAGAGGGAAGTTTATAGCAGTACAGGCCTACATGAACAAGCAACAAAGATCCCAAATAAGCTATCTGTATGACAACCAAATCTATTAGAAAAGGAGAAACAAATTGCCAAAAGTCTGGAAGAGAAAGAAAATGAAAAATCAGAACAGAAATTCATGGAATAGAAACCAGGAAGATTATCAAAAAAATTAAAGAATAGGAAAGCTATCAGGGGAGGGGATGGGATACAAAGTTCTGGTGGTGGGAATTGTGTGGAGTTGTACCCCCTTATCCTATTATTTTGTCAGTGTTTCCTTTTTATAAATAAAATTTAAAAAAGAAACAAAGAAAAAATTTTTTTTAAGATTAATAAACTAAGAACTGGTTCTTTGAAAAGATAAAATAGATAAACCACTGAAAGAAAAAGAAAAAGCCATAATAAAAATAATTGGGAATAAGAGAAATGAAATAACAAATGACACAGAGTGGTATGTGAATAATATGAACAGCTCTATGCAAGTAAGATTGATAACCTAGATGAAATGCATACATTTCTAGAATTATATAATCTGCCAAACTTAACCTAAGAGGAGGTACCTTTCTTAAACAGTCCATAATACAGAAATTGAATCAGTAATAAAAATCTTCCCAAGAATAAAAATCTAGGTCCAAATGGCTTTACAATGAACTCTTTAAGACACTCAAAGAAGAACAATAGCAATTCACCTTAAAGTCTTCCAGATTTTTTCAGAGGTATATCACTCCCAAACATACCATATGATACTGACGTCACTCTGATCCCTAAAGCAGGAAAAGATTCTATCAAAAAGAAAAAAAAAAGGAAACTATAGGACTATATTGCTGATGAAAATTGATGCAGAACAAGATCTTGGCAAATAAAACCCAACAATATATTAAGAGAATAATTCACAGAGAATCTTATCCCAAGTAAGATTCATCCCTGTGAAACAAGAATGTTACAACATTCACAGGTCAGTGTTCTTCCTCTAGCGTTTGCCCTTCTTCCGTAGCCAGTCAACAGGTCAGGTTGAAAGCTGTCAGGAGCTGCTTGTTGCTGGCTTTGAAAGTGACTGGGATCCATGTGGATTCAGTCGGCTAGGAAGGATCTTCAGTTTCCCCAATGAATGGGTACTCACGGGATGCACCACGAGAAGGTCGATCCAATGCATCCCAACAGGTCAATGTAATCCACATTATAAAGGAAAAGAAAGATAAAAGTCACATGGTCATACTAATTGATGATGAAAAGGCAATTGAGGGGCCGTGTGGTGGCGCACCTGGTTGAGCGACATGTTACAGTGGAAAAGGACCCGGGTTCAAGTCCCTGGCCCCCACCTGCAGGGGGAAAGCTTTGCGAATGGTAAAGCAGGGCTGCAGGTGTCTCTCTGTCTATCTCCTCCTTCCCTCTTGATTTCTGGCTGTTTCTATACAATAAATAAAGATAATAAAAAAAATTTAAAAAAAGAAAAGGCAATTAAAAAGATCCAACACAAATTAATAATAAAGACTGTCCTGAAATAGGAAATAGAGGACAATTCCTTAACATAATAAAGACAATTTATGTCAAACCCCCAGAGATTATGATCCTCAAAAGGAAAAACCTGAATGCTTTCCCTCTAAAATCAGGAACTAAAAAAGGTTGTCAGTTATCACTACTATTACTCAATATAGTCCTTGAGACCCTTGCAACTATAATAAAAAACATAGAAACATTAAATGTATACATATTGGAAAGGAAGAAATCACACTGTAACTACTTGCTTATGACATGATAATATACCTAGAAAACACCAAAGACTTTACCAGAGAGTACTGGAAATTATAAATTAATGAAAGTGGTAGGATACAAAATCAATACAGATAAATCAGTGCAGTTATGAACATAGAGATACATATGTCCCTTTAAATTAATGTCTGCATACCCTTTAGATAAATATCTAAGAGTGGTATTACTAGATCATAATGCAAGTCCATATTTATTTGTTTAAGGACACTCCATACAGTCTTCTAAAGGCCATACACCATTTTGCATTTCCATCAGCAGTGTAGCAGAGTCACTCTTCTCCATAACCTTGAAATACTTGTCATTTCTTGTTCACTTGATGTAGGCCATTTTCACAAGTGTGAGGTAGAATCTCAGTTTAGTTTTAATTTGCATTTCTCTGATGGTAAGTGAAGTAGAACATTTCTTCATATGTCTGTGGACCATGTGTATCTCTTCTTTGGAAAACTGTCTATTTAGTTCTTTGACACACTTTTTAAATTGAGTTTTTTTTTCTTTTGTTGAGCTATATTAGTTCTTGATAGATATTTGACATTCATCATTTTGAATGTTTGATATGCAAATATCTTCTCCCATTTACCAGGTTTCCTGGTTATCTTTGCGTAGGTTGCTTTAATGTACTCTATTTACTCTTGTTTTCATTTCCCATGCCCATGGATCAGAGTTTCCAAATACATTTTTGATATAAAGTTCCTACAGTGTTTCACTGACTGACTAGCAGCTAAAGAAGTTATGGAATTTATAGTCTATGGAATACTACTCTGTAGTCACAAAAAATAAATTGTGTCCTTTGTGACAAAATGGAAGAAATTGGAAGTGATTATATATAGTGAAATAAGTTAACAGATGAAAGACAGCAACAGGATGCTTTTAAATTAATTTTATTAGTGATTTAATATTGATTTACAAAATTACATGTCATAAGGTGTATAATTCCACACTAGTCAGATGATTTCACTCATATATGAAATCTAGAGAACCTATGAACTTGAATTTGGAAAAAAAATAAAACTGAGACTTTGTGAGAACTGTGATGGTTATTTTTGGGAGGTAGAGGGGTGAGGACTCAGAACTTTGGTAGTGGATACGATGTGGAACTATACCCTTTAATCTTACAATCTTTAAACTCACTATTAATCACAAAAGTAAAACAAAAAAAAAGAATAAAATAAACCAAAAAGACAAATAATAAATGTTTTCAAGGAGAAAATAAGGAAAAGTTTTGACTTTTAAATTGAGATAATGTTTTTATAATACTGTATGTTTTAAGAGTACAGTTTCACAAATGTTGCTATACATGCTCACTAACAGTGTACTAATATTCCTTAACTATGATCTGTTGGTGTCTTCTACCCTTAGTTCTACACCTAGAAACCAATGCTTTATTTTTATCACTTTGTTTTCTTCACTTCTTTATATTTCATATATAAATGACATCATCTGGAACTTTAGCATTCTTACTTCACCTAATTCCTCACTCTAATTTCATCTGTGGTGTCACAAATAGCAAACTTTCATCTTATATTTGAATCATATTCAGTTGTGTATATATACCATATCTTCTTTGTCCACTGATCTTTTATTGGACACTTAGGTTGTTTTCATATCTTGGCTGTTGTAAATAAACCTGCAGTTGATATAGAAGTGCCTTTGTCTTTTGAAATTATATTTTGGATATATAAATAGGAATTGCTGGATAATATACTAATATTTTGCTGGATCTTTGCTGATATTCTGAGAAACATTTCAGTTGATTTCAGTAGATGTTGGATCAGTCTACATTCCCACCAGTAGTGCACAACAGATCCATTCCCCCTACACCCTTATCAGCACTTGTTGCTTTTTATCATATTGATATAAGTAATCATCACAAGTGTGACATGCTATAACACCATAGTTTTTTTCATTCTCCTGATAATAAGTGATGGAAATAATTTTATTTCTATTACTCTTCTTATTATCACTGGGTCTTCAACACTCCAGCCTGAATTTTTCAGTTAGAAATAAAGAGACATTGAATGGAAAAGAAAAGACATCAAATCTTCTTCCAATGTGCAGTTGCCAAGCTTGAAGATAGAATTTTTAAATAACTCTGTTTGGCCATCTGTGTCACATGCATGGGAAGCATGCACTGTGTCCATTGAGCCATTCCCCTATACCATAAACACAATTTAAAGGATTAGTAACCTCCATATACTTACTGTATATACAGAAATGCAAACTGTCACACACTATTGATAGTATAATCTTCTAAAATGAGAAATTTGTCAGTTTTTATCAAAATTTCCATATACTTTTACTTAATTTGTTTCTCAGTATATACTCTTAAGCAATGCTTAAAAAGCTCAAAATGAGGGACTAGGTGGTGGAGCACCTTGTTGAGCACACATGTTACAGTGCACAAGGACCCAGATTTGAGCCGCCGTCCCCACCTGCAGGGGGAAAGCTTTGCAAGTGGTGAAGCAGAGCTGTAGGTGTCTCTCTCTCCCTCCTCTTACCCTATGATTTCTGACGGTCTCTATCCAATAAATGAAGATAATAAAAAAATTTTAAAAAATATAAAAAACTTAAAAAGAAAAGCTCAAAATTAAGGAGGCAAAATGATATACACATTGTGATTCAATTTGGGGGAGATAATTGAGAAAAATAGGTAAAATATCTGTTTCAATAATCAAATATTTACATGACTAATTGCAGAAATATGATAGTTTTGGGAGTCTGTTGGTAGCATAGCGAGTTAAGCGCACGTGGTGCTAAGTGCAAGGACCGTGGCTCCCCACCTGCAGGGGAGTCGCTTCACAAGCGGTGAAGCAGGTTTGCAGATGTCTATCTTTCTCCCCCTCTCTGTCTTCCCCTCCTCTCTCCATTTCTCTGTCCTATCCAACAACAACGACATCAATAACAACAACAACAAAAATCATT
Source organism: Erinaceus europaeus (assembly GCF_950295315.1). Lineage (NCBI taxonomy): Eukaryota > Metazoa > Chordata > Mammalia > Eulipotyphla > Erinaceidae > Erinaceus > Erinaceus europaeus. Next base: position 57,340,908 of record NC_080164.1, read on the forward strand.
ACAATAATAAAATAACAAGGGCAACAAAAAGAAATAAATATTAAAAAAATAAAAATAAATTTAAAAAAAAGAAATATGATAGTTTCAGTACATTTATAAAATGTTTTAGGGATTTAGGGGGTCGAGTGGTAGTGCAGTGGATTAAACGCATATGGCATGAAGCACAAGGACCAGCATAAGGACCCTGGTTTGAACCCCCTGACTTTCACCTCCAGGGGGTCACTTCACAGGCAGTGAAGCAGGTCTGCAGGTGTCTATCTTTCTCTCCCCGTCTCTGTCTTCTCCTCCTCTCTCGATTTTTCTCTGTCCTATCCAACAACAACAGCAGCAATGGCAACAGTAACAGTAATGGCAACAACAAGAGCAACAAACTGGGAAAAAATGGCTTCTAGAAGCAGAGGATTCGTAGTGCTGGCACCGAGCTCCAGCAATAACCCTGGAGGAAAAAAAAATGTTTTAGGGATTTAAATAAAATTAGTTATAAAACAGTATTGAGCAATATCCTATTTGTGAAAAGTGAACCATGTATGTATTACATACATGTAAATATGCACTTTATGTAAATTAATAAAATGAAATCATGAATTGGCACTTAAGTGATAGCAGTTATAGTTCCTAGTTCTGGGAAGAATGATAGTAGGGATATGAGAAGTCATATATTTTTACTATAACTATGTATTGGTTTAATTTATAAAACATATTTGTGTTTGTGAATTGTTTGTATAATTAAAATAGAATTTATAAGTAATACTATAAAATTCACTTATGCCAAGGTATATGGGTTTTGTTGCTTTATCAACCCATTTTTTTTGAGATTTATTTTTCAAGAATGTAGATATTCTTGTGTGTTTCTCAACACATCATCTCTTATAACAAATAATGAAATTCCAACTGTAAATATCAATATAAGAAATGATTATAATAAGAAATAGAAGTGGTTAAGTGTAGTTAAAGAGTTGTAGTGATAGTTTTTAAATAGTAATAACCCCTGTGAATTTAGCATTTGAGAATGTTTAGAGTATCAAAACTTCTCTCAGAAAATTTCCCCCCTAATGTTTTGATTCAAAAAAGTGTGTCTCTCATGTGATATTTATTTCAGAATTGGGAAACTTCAGAGGAAGATTCTACCTCTTTATCTCTTACTTCCCTTATTGTTCTGGCTACTCAGAAAGAGTATTGACTTCTTTTCCAAGCATATGTCTTTCTTAGTGGGACTCCTCTTCCGGACCCTAGGGACCTTGAGCAACTGGTTTGTGTGCCAGCAGTTCTGTATTTCTGGATGATTAAAATTGATTTTCATCTCCTTAGCAGGTACAGCCTCCAAGTAAACCTCTCCCCTCATGACCTGTGCCGATTATGCCATCAATAGAGGGATGGCAGGATGAGGAAGGACATTTGGAACACTCAGCACACAGCACCAAGGGGCCTGGGCCAGAATTGCAACTGTGGGGTGCGCCAGAAAAATAGTAATAATAAACTTGGTTTACAACTGTCCATCTGTGGTACTCCCTGGACAATTTTTTTTTTTAATTTTTTATTTAAGAAAGGATTAATGAACAAAACCATAAGGTAGGAGGGGTACATCTCCACACAATTCCCACCACCCAATCTCCATAACCCACCCTCTCCCCTGATAGCTTTCCCATTCTCTATCCCTCTGGGAGCATGGACCCAGGGTCATTAAGGGTTGCAGAAGGTAGAAGGTCTGGCTTCTGTAATTGCTTCCCTGCTGAACATGGGCGTTGACTGGTCGGTCCATACTCCCAGTCTGCCTCTCTCTTTCCCTAGTAGGGTGTGTCTCTGAAAGAGAGAGAGATGGGAAGAGATCACAGCACTGAAGCATCCTTCATTGTGGTGGGAGCTGGGATCAAACTTGGGCTGTACTCATAGAAAAACAGCACAGTATCCAAATGAGCTATCCAAAGAGGTCCAGAGACTCTTTTTAGAAATTTGTTTCCTGAGGGAGACAAAGATTGGGGAAACAGATAGACTATGATGGTTAGATAGCTAGACAGACAGACAGACAGATAGATAGTCAAATGACAGATAACACAGAACAGTTCACACATATGATGATACTGGAAATTGAATTTGAAACCTCTGAACCTCAGGTATGAAAGTCTAGTTCACTCTCTTTGCACAAATTCCCCATCCCAGAAGAATCCTTTTAAAGAAAAGAATAATACTCACAGAGGACCATAGTTCTGGCTTAAATTACATTTCTTATATTATCATCTATATTTGTCAAACATAAAATAAAGTCCAACAGTGCTTAAAACATTTTTTATAATTATGAAAGTCTACCTACAGAATGAGACATACTGGAAATCTTCATAGATTTTGTAAATTAAATAATAAATAGATCTTGTATATGTATGTATTATAGAACCCAAGTTTTGAGTCTAATGAGACAGAGTAAAAAGAAATTTATTATGAGTTTCTGGGTCTATGTTGCTAAGTACTGAAACATGCATGTTGCTTGTGGAAGCAGTAACAAGGGTCACTACAGATTGGAAAACAGGAATCTTTCTAAGAAAGATGAGAAAACACAAGTAAAAAGTCTTCTAAAATTCTTGGTACTTATCTGATAAGGAGGTAAGGCTGACAGCTAGTAGTATGTCAGTGTCAATTGCTAAGACCTTGGGATACTGAGAGAGTGTCCTTGGAAGGTAGGGTGGCCAGACTGTTTGCTTTTAAAATCAAATCATTCCTGAGTGAATATGCAAGATAAGGAGGCATCCTATCATGAAATTTCTAAGACCTTTTCTAGGAGATATCACACAAAACAGGACTTCCCCCGGACATTCAGAAAGTATAAGCAATGTAAGAATCATCCTAGTGCTCCCTGGTACTGTGGGTTAGTTTTACTCCCTCAATTACTCTACTGTTGCATGTGATATAAATAGTAATTTTCCTCCTCTACAGAGATGAAAATAAATGAGGAAGAGTTATAATGCCAAGACAAACAAACAAAAACATGTTCTAATGCTTCAGGTACAGTGTATAGGATTTTAGAGATAATGGAAGAAAATATATAAAAATATATTATCAAAAGACAATTTTCATAACCTTTTGAAAATTTTAGAGTTTTATGAAAAGTCAGAAGGAAGCAAAACAAGTATATTATAAAGAAAACAAGATGCAGAGGATATAATAAGTAATGCAATATATTCTATTTTTCTTCATATGGGACAAATGTAATTATGAGTAGAAATTAGTATAATTTTATACTTCAGAGTTGAAGAGATAAGTGAGAAACTGTGCCAAGAATAAGAATGATTTTTATTAAAAATGTGTTTGTGTCATTAAAATTATTCAAAGATAGTTTTTTTTTTTTTAGTAAATTGACTAAAAATTCTGTAAAATTATTCAAGGATAGTTTTTTTTTTTTTTTTTTTAGTAAATTGACTAAAAATTCTGTAATCTTAAAAGAAGCCAAATTGCCTAACTAAATACTAAGGAAGAGGAAAGGTAGTGGTGCACCTGGTAGAATATTCATATTACCATGCTCAAAGATCCAGGGTCAAGTCCCTGGTCATTATCTGCAGCTTTATGTACAATGAAGTGGTACTTTAGGTATCTCACTTTATTTTTTCCTTACTGTCCCCCCTTTCCTCTCAATTTCTCTCCATATCGATAAAAAATAAGAAGGAAAAACAATGGCCACCAGGAACAGTGGAGTCATATTGTAGGCACAGAGCCCCACCAATAGCCCTAGTGGTAATAAAATAAAAGGAAAAAAAAAAACAGAAAAAGGAAGAGAGAGAGAGAGGAAAGACAGAAAGAGAGAGAGAGAGAGAGGGAGAGAGAGAGAGGAAGGAAAGAAAAAAGATGGTAAAAGCAGTGTCAATGTGTATAATAACTGGCATACTGCAAATTGCAGTATGCAGAGGACTCGGTATTTTCTTAGCTCAGCGGGTTAAGCTCAGGTGGCACAAAGAGAAAGGACCAGAGTAGGGATCCCGGTTTGAGCCCCCGGTTCCCCACCAACAAGGGAATCGCTCCATAACAGTGAAGCAGGTCTGCAGGTGTCTGTCTTTCTCTCCCTCTGTCTGTCTTCCCCTCCTTTCTCCATTTCTCTCTGTGCTATCCAACAATAACAATTATAACTACAACAACAAAAAATAAGGGCAACAAAAGAGAATAAATAAATACATATTTTAAAAAAAGAATAACATGGGCGAGTGAGTGGGGTAGTATCTCTGTGTGTTAAGCACACGTGGCACAAAGGGCAAGGACCCTCTCAAGGATCCCAGTTCTAGCCCCGGCTCCTCACCTGCAGGGAGTCACTTCACAAGCAGTTAAGCAGGTCTGCAGGTGTCTTTCTCTCCCCCTCTCTGTCTTCCCCTCCCCTCTCCATTTCTTTCTGTCCTATCCAACAACAACGGCATCAATGACAACAACAGTAACTACAACAATAAAACAACAAGGGCAGAAAAGGGGGAAAATAAATAAATAAATAAATATATTTTTTAAAAGATTAGCATGGCTTTCATGTGTTAGCATAATAGATGACTGAGTATGGGTAGCAAATGATTTAGTTTAAAAGTAGATACAGTGGTCAGGGGTAGATAGCATTATGGTTATGCAAACAGACTGTCACACTTGAGACTCCAAAGTCCTAGGTTCAATCCCCTGCACCAGAGCCAGAGCTGTAAAAAAAAAAAAAAAAAGTAGATACAATAACTAAAATCATATACCTGCTATGTGAATTTGATTTAAATACAAAAATACAAGAAAAAAACTATCTTGTTAGCTTATGTAAAATTGCTGGTTCTTCAATGATGGAAGGATGTTAAATATTCATTATAGTATATATAATATATGATATATGTGATATATATGATGCATTGTATATAGAAAATTAATATGATACATTATATACTATATATGTACATCCATATAATTTACCATATATAGAAAAATATAAATATATACATATATATTTGCATGTGTGTTTATATATTTCTTGGGTCTATATTTAAGGAAACATTGCAAAAATAGTAATGGTTCAAAGGAACAGGAAAAATTTCTTGACTATCAGTCATCTCATGATAGATATTGGGAAGTAAGCCAATAGAAAAAAATAACCTCTGGGGCTAGGGAGATAGCCTAATGGTTATGCAAAAGATCTTCATGACTGAAGAGCCAAGTTTCCCAGGTTCCATCCCTGGCACCACCATAAACCAGAGTTCTGGTCTTTTTCTGTGTACATCTCTCTCTGCTATTAATATAAAATAAACAAAAAACAAAAAGAAGAAAAAGAGAGAGAGAGAGAGAGAAAAGAGAAGAGAAGAGAAGAGAAGAGAAGAGAAGAGAAGAGAAGAGAAGAGAAGAGAAGAGGAGAGAAGAGAAGAGAAGAGGAGAGAAGAGAGAAAAAGAGTATCCCTATATTGTTTGATTTGCTTAGTGGGCTTTTGTGTTGAAGAAGGATGGGTCCTTTTTACCATAATAATAAAGGGATCAACCTGTCAATGCCCATGTTCAGCAGGGAAGCAATTACAGAAGCCAGACCTTCCACCTTCTGCTAACCATAATGACCCTGGGTGGCAGACCCAGAGGGATAAAGAATAGGAAAGCTATCAGGGGAGGGGATGGGATACTGGGTTCTGATTGTGGGAATTGTGTGGAGCTGTACTCCTCTTATGTTTTTTGTCAGTGTTTCCTTTTTATAAATAAAAAATTTTTAAAAAGGAAAAGGTTGAACCAATAAATTATATTTCCAAAAGAAATGAAATTAATCTAAGTGTAAGGAAAAGCTTTCCTTGTTACAATAAAACCTTGGAAGAACCTTCTGTGAGGCAGGGCTATATCAGTCAGTGGTAGGCACCAAGCTACAGTTGGATGACAACTGCCAGAACTGATACAGATGATTTATTTGTTGGATAGGAAGTTGGACTAGGTTACTTTTAAAGTTCCTTCCTTCTTCACAGTTTTATTATTATATGAAAAAAAATTAAGATCCGATTTATTTCAGATTGTGGCAGCTCTTATGTGGTTTACAGTTTATTTATGAAAATAAAATGAGGGGAGGAATTACAAAACAAATGACCAGGCAGAACAAGGTTAGGATAATAGAATATATTTACAAACTAGTTAATTTGAAAGCTTGTTTGTTTCAATAAACAAGGTAGATGATTGATCCATAGGCACATGGATCTAGATACATGAATTGATACAAGCAGTTGTTCATTGTTTATAAACATAGCAAATGCGCTCTGAAATACCCAGATACTATCTGGCTTCTTCTTCTAAGCAGTTCTTGAAGCGGCAGTGGAGGAGTTAATCTTTTGTCCTCAAAGCCCACAGGAATGTTTATCAACTCTGGAGCAGGCCTCCTTTCTTCCTTTTGGTGAGTTAAGTCCATCTCTGCTTTGTTTGACGCTGCCCATTTGAGGAAAGCTTATCCCTGACCTTCTGCCAGAGAGACTGATGACAAGGACAGTTTGCACTAACCTTGACATTCACCAGGGTAAATGGCTTTTTCCACAAGTAGTCAGCAAACAAGGAGAGCCAGTCAAGAGCTAATGAATCTGCACCTGAGAGAAACTGAACAACAATTGTGCTTTTAAAGAAGAAAGGAGTCCTTGGAAGGTGCAGGCCCATCTGGTGCTTAAAGGTTGAGGGGAAAATAACTTCTTTAGCCAATGTAGTTTGATAACAAATAAATAAAACAACCTGTGTTCTTAAATTACATCATAAGGGAGTCCTTTTCATATATGACTTTCTGGCTTTCCCATCAGATGAATGAACCTTAGTGCCTTTTCACAGTGTCCAGGGAAGATAGAGTGATATCAAAGAGTGACCAGCAGATCAAGGCACATTTTTTTCTTCCATCTATCACTTATACCACTTAGCCCAATCCTCTCCTCAGAGTTCAATGGAAGTAAATTATGAATATTTCTTTTTCTTTTTTGTCAAAGACCAAACAGGATGAATGACCTCAATGCCCTGAGCATGATACAGCTAAACCCTTCCAGAGACTCTAACTTTTTTTAAAAAAAATATATATATATCTGTGTTGCTGGGAACTGAACCTGAGAATTTTGGTCCCTCAGACCTCAAAGTCTTTTTGCATAACCATCATGCTGTTTTCTCAACCCCCAACTTTTATTTTTTAAAGAGTGATTCAATTTATTTACTGTAGATGCTACAATACTTCAAAAATTAATATAGAATAAATATCTCCTATTGTAAATGTAAATCCCACTAAATAAGCTTTGTAGGCCTGTGGTGTTTCACATCCAAAGAGGTCCTCTGTACCTTCTACCAAATTGATTACTCTATTGTCATCATGTCTGACCACTAGAATTTATTTTCTAATATAATTAACCCTTGCTGCAAACTTATTGAGGTTATATATACATATATATGGATTTAAAAACTTTTATTCAGGTTATGAACTAATTTTGTTATACACCACAATATGTTTCTCAATTCTGGAATAGTTAATGAGAGTTTAAAATAGTAATGCATGCTTATTCCTTACAAAAGTTGATCAACTATATTTTATCTTTTCCCAAACTTTGATCAAATGTTTGTGCTCATCCTCTTGTCATTACTGGTGTTCCCACTCAGATGACTTTAGTCACCACAGTGAATGTTTCTACATTTCCACTATTCTTTTTTTTTAAAATTACATTGACATTTTATAAATTCTTGCAACTACCATTGGAAGAAAAAACAGCATATTCTCAACGTACCCTGAAGTTTCCTAAGTGCTTGTTATAGTCACCTTCCTTCATGTCTGTCTAGATTTTTGTTTAATGGTGTTTATGAAATTCCCCATATGACTGAGTATAGTTTGTTCATTTTCAAAGTTATATGAAATTCCAATCTTTGAATATACTATTATTTATTTATCTAATTTTCTGTTGATGAACATTTAGACTGTTTCCATTTCTTAATTTTAATGAGATTCAGTTTACCAATATTTTTCTTTATGGTGAGTGATTTTTATGTCCTATTCAAGAAAATTTGCCTTCTTTGAGGTCATGAGGAAATTATACTATTATCTTTTAGAAATCTTATTGCTTTTCCTTTTATTTTGTTCTAGCATTTAACTGAAATTGATTTTCCTATATATGAGCAATAATCAAGATTTATTCTTTACCCGAGTATTCAATGTATCCATCAAGTGTCCTTTACATTCAAATGGTTGTTTGTAGTATCTGTGGACTCTGATCATAAGTTTGGTAAGCTATGGCTATATTGCATAGTATAATATACTATAGTTATTGATAATTGTTCCAAAAAGGGAGTCGGGCGGTTGCGCAGTGGTTAAGCACAGGTGGTAAAAAGTGCAAGGACCAGCTGAAGGATCTCAGTTCTGGCCCCCAGCTCCCTGCAGGGGAGTCGCTTCACAGGCAGTGAAGGAGGTCTGCAGGTGTCTGTCTTTCTCTCCCCCTCTCTGTCTTCCCCTCCTTTCTCTGTTTCTCTCTGTCCTATCCAACAACGATGACAACAGTAATAACTACAACAATAAAACAACAAAGGCAACAAAAGATAATAAATATTTTTAAAAAATGTTCCAAAAAGAGTATACAACTCTGTTCTTCATTTGTCTTGAATCGTTTAGGTAGTTATAATTCCATGTGAATTTTAGAACTAACTTGCCACTTTCTAAATGTATATATCCTACTAGGTTTTTAACTGAAATTGCATTGATGATATAAAGTAACTTGGAAATACTGACATCTTTACAATATTGAACCCTATGTTAAATAGAAGCAAATTCTTCTATTATATATTCTTCTATTATAAACTATCTATTTGCATAATTTGCTATATATTTCCTAAAATTGCATGCTATGTTTATCTGGTGATTTAATTTTTCATTCTTTCTGTTCCACCTCTTATTACAATCCCTTATTCCTTTCCTTTAACCCTATATTGCATAATATGAAGTCTTCATGAAAGACAATGTATTTTCTTTTCTTATGCCATTGCAAGGAATAATTTAACTCTATTTACTTCCCTTCCCAAGTGTATCCCACTGTTGCCTATATTTACCTTTACATTAACCTCTGTTTAATATATTATTATTTATATATTACTTTCTATCTCTCCACACAAGATTAATTTTGCTGTTTTATTCATCCAATAGCATGTAGATTTATCCACATGTTTACTGTTGTGTATTTCTCACTTTTTAAGTTATTATGCTGAGCCAGAACCTTGTACATGTTTGAGTCTATCACTTTTTCCGTTATTTTTATTTTACATAGAGAGGTGGCAAGTAGTAAGGAGTGAAAGAGTTAGAAGAAGAGTTCAAAGAGGAAAAGACACTATATTGATGACCGTCATGGAGCTTCTGCCACCAGTCATGATGCTTTCATATGATTCTGGGGCTTGAACTGTGTTTTTCCTGCATGTTATCCTGGTACCTTACTATGTGGGCTGTCACTCTGACCCTCTTCATTAATTAATTTTTTTAAATTTCTTTATATGGGGATTAATGTTTTACAGTCAACAACAAATACAATAGTTTGCACATGCATAATATTTCTCAGTTTTCTTTTTAAAATTTTTTTATTATCTTTAATTTATTTACTGGATAGATATAGCCAGAAATCAAGAGGGAAGGGGGTGATACAGAAGGAGAGACAGAGAGACACCTGCAACACTGCTTCACCTCTTGCCAAGCATTTCCCCCTGCAGGTGGGGACTGGGGGCTCGAACATGGGTCCTTGTGCACTGTAACATGTGCACTCAACTAGGTGTGCCATCACCCGCCCCCCATTTCTCAGTTTTCCACACAACAATACAACCCCAACTATGTCCTCTGCCATCCTGTTCCAGGACCTGAACTCTCCCCCCACCCACCCCCGAGTCTTTTACTTTGGTGCAATACACCAACTCCATTCTGAATTCTGCATAGTGCTTTCTCTTCTGACCTTGTTTTTCAACTTCAGCCTGTGAGTGAGATCATCCCATATTCATCCTTCTGTTTCTGACTTATTTCACTTAACATGAATTTTTCAGGGTCCATCCAAGATGGGCTGAAAATGGTGAAATTACCATTTAATAGCTGAGTAATATTCTATTGTGTATATATACCACAAATTGCTCAGGTACTCATCTGTTATTGGACACCTGGGTTGCTTCCAGGTTTTAGCTATTACAAATTGTACTGTTATGAACATAAGTATACACAAATCTTTTTGGATGGTTGTGTTTGGTTCCTTAGGATATACACCCAGGAGAAGAATTGCAGGGTCATATGGTAGGCTCATTTCTAGCCTTCTGAGAGCTCTCCACAGGGGTTGGGTCAATGGACATTCCCACCAGCAGTGAAAGAGGGTTCCTTTGACTGAAAAACCTCTCCAGCATTTGTTGCTTCTACTTTTTCTGATGTATGACATTCTCACAGGAGTGACGTAGTATCTCACTGTTGTCTTTATGTGCATTTCTCTGACAATCAGTGACTTGGAGCATTTTTTCATGTGTTTCTCATCCTTTCAGCTCTCTTCTGTGGTGAATATTCTGTCCATGTTCTCTCCCCATTTTTGGATGGGGTCATCTGTTTTCTTTTTGTTGAGTTTGGCAAGCTCTTTATATGTTTTGGTTATTAGCCTCTTGTCTGATGTATGGCATGCAAAGATCTTCTCCCATTGTCTCTTGGCTTGGGTATTGGTTTCTTTTGCTGTACAGAAGCTTTTTAATTTGATGTAGTCCCATAGGTTTATGCTTGCCTTAGTCTTCTTTGTAATTGGATTTGTTTCATCAAAGATGTCTTAAAAATTTATGTGGAAAAGATTTCTGCCAATAATTTCCTTTAAGTATCTGATAGTTTCTGGTATAACACCCAAGTCCTTGATCCACCTGGAACTTACTTTTGTGTTTGGTGAAATATAGTGGTTCAGTTTCATTCTTCTGTATGGTTCAACCCATTTTTTCCAGCACCATTTGTTGAAGAGACTCTGCTTTCCTCATTTAATAGTCTGGGCACTTTTGTCAAAGATTAGATGTCCATAGGTGTGGGAGCTTACTTCTGGGCTTTCAATTCTATTCCACTGGTCAGTGTGTCTATTCATGTTCCAGTTTTGATGACAATGGCCCTATAATGCAATTTGAGATCTGGGAGTGTGGTGCCTTCAGTTCTGTTCTTTCTTCTCAAGATTGTTTTGGCAATTCTTGGTGTCTTCTGATTCCAGATAAATCCTTCTAGGACAGAGAGAAATTGAGAGGGAATTTAAAGGACGAGAGGGAGAAAGAGAGACAGAGAGATACCTACAGACTTACTTCACTATTTATGAAGCTTTCCCCCTGCAGGTGGGGGGGGGGACCAGGTGTTTGAACTTAGGTCCTTTTATGTGGTGATATGTACACTTATCCAGGTGCATTGCTGTCAGGCCCCTGAACACATTTTTTACTATATTAAGAATTATAGGTTGAAATTGTTTTCTCAGCACTTTCAGATTCTGCTAAAAATTATAGTCATCCAAATTTTGAAAGATTTTTGATGTTTTCTCCTTCACTCAAATAACTGTAATCAGTAATTTGTCAGTTTTATAATTATTTATGGAAAAGTTAGTCTGATACAGTATACTTTTTATAAACAATGATGATTGATATTTTCATATTCAAATAGCATCCCGTTTGAATACTCCATTTAAATAAGCTACTAGTGGAAACCTTTTGCCTTCTTTAATTGAAAAAATAAAGATGGTTAGTGGATAATAGTGTTCAATGTTTTCATAATACAGGCCACACTGATTAGATTGGACAGAATGTGAACTAAATTTTGTATATATTTAAATAACTTAAATATCCATAAATTATTTGATATACTTTATTCATCAGGAAAAGTAGAAAATGAATCCAAATGAAGAATGACATTCTACTCTTGGAAACTGGAAAGAATTAGAGTGAGTTGAGAGAGTCTTTCAAAGTTTCAATAAGGTAACTATCATTATGGGCTGAATTAAACTCCTTAAAATCCATATGTTGAAACTCTAATCTGTAATAATACTGGTAACAAACTTTATGGAGATTATCAAAATTAAATGAAGTTCTAAGTATGGGATCCAAATCTGATGGACTGTTGTCCTTATAAGAACTGAAAAAGATCAGATCCTCTCTCTGTGAGCACACAGAACAAAAACCAGAAGAGTGAGAATTAAGGAACAGAAGTATAAAGTATGCACCAATAGGACAGTAATATAGCAGTCTAATTTTCCCACTAAATCAATATAAATTTACTTTTCAGAGCTCTACTGATCAACAGAGTTGTCTAAAGGGAACCAAATAATGGTTGATACTACCCCCAGATGATACTAAGGAAGTACTAGGTTTACCTTTATGTATGTTGAGATTCTGTGTAAGTTTTTGTTTGAAAACAAGCTCTCCTAGGGTTAATCTAAAAGTAGTTTATCCCATAAGATGTCAAAATGAGAAGAATTTTTATGAATGTATAAAATGAATTCCAGGGCCAGAGAGATATGTCATTGGGTAGGGTATATTCCATACCATATGCTCAGCCCACACCACATAGAAGTGCTCTGGCTTCAGAGGTAGCTTTGGTATTAAGTTGTCTCCTCTCTGTTTCTATCTGACTGAAAAAAAAGTGACCAGTAACAGAAATCACACATGTGTATGATCCTGCCCATGTGTAATAAATAAATTGGTGATGATGTTGATGTTGATGATGATGAGATTAAGGTTTCCATTCTATTATTGTTTTAGAAAAAGGGGTGAGAGAGATCTCGGGATTTCAGAGAACAGTATGCTGTGAGGTAGTTTATTTTATTATCTCCAAATTACAGCTTACCCATCTGTAAAGTAGATTTAAATCCTTGCAGAAAGTTGCCTGTACATTCATTATATATTTAAATATTTTATTGTTCAACTTAATTTTTATTTTGTCAAGATGACAGAAATACAACATTGTTATTTTGAGATGTTCCCTTTTGAAAACTGATTTCAAACTCTAGAGGCCTTACATAGTGCCACTTATTGTGAGGAGGGGTGTGAATATTCTAGTCTATGTCTATTTTAACACATGTTCTTGACCTCTTTGAACCTCCTGTCTCTCTTTCTCTGTCTCTCTCTCTCTCTCTAAGATTTTACTTATATGGAAGTCAAGCGGTAGCGCAGCGGATTAAGGGCATGCAGCTCAAAGCGCAAGGATCAAGATTTGAGCCCCTGGCTCCCCACCTGCAGAGGAGTCGCTTCACAAGTGATGAAGCAGGTCTGAAGGTATCTATCTTTCTGTATTCCTCTCCTCTTTCCATTTCTCTCTGTCTTATTCAATAATGACATCAATAATAACAACAATAACTACAACAATAAAACAAAAGGGAATAAATAAAATAAATATTTTTAAAAGTTTAGAAAAAAGATTTTACTTATATAGTAATGAGAACAAATATGAGGAGAGAGAGAAAAAATGAGACATCACTCTGGTATATGTGCTGCTGCGGATTGAACTCGGGGGCCTCAATCTGGAGAGTCCAGTGATTTATCTACTGCAACACCTCCCAATCACTTAACCACTCCTCTTGACTCTGAAATTTTCCATTCTGTAACTTGTGTCAGAATATTTTTACTTATTTTCAACACATAAAAGGTTAGGAAATAAAGGATCCAAGCACTGACATTAGCTATGAGCCAGGTCATAACAGCCTGTGATAAGTAATGGGCTTACTCACATGTTCATTTAAAATGTACAAGTAAAACTAAAAGGTTGTCCTATCATTATACTTATTTCATAGGTACAAAACCATGAGGCCTAGAAAGAATTTGGACTCAGGTAACTGAACTCCAGAGTACATGTATTTCACCACCAAGTTATGCTGCTTCCTTCCGAGAGGATGAAAAGGTTGTGGGTTCCCCAAGAAAACTCTCCTGGTGATAGACAAATGTGTTACTTCTTAAATTCCTCAGGAGATCATGATATCTATCACTTTTGCTGCCTGAAGGCTTATGAATCAAAATTGTATACAGTGGAGGAAGTAATATTTAATTTGCCTTCAGGTCAGTTGGTTCTCATCAGCATGCTTTCTAGTTTGAGATTTGAGGATCTCCAGACAAACTCCACAATCAAACAAAGGTCAGTTTAAATATCAGTCATATAAACAGCACCTTAACCACAAGCACAAGGCAGATTTATAGCTCTCAATTCCTGCTTTTTCAAGAAAGGGCATAACATGGATAAAGAGAATTCAAGGAGTCAAGGTGATACCTGACTCCTAAAGCAGTACTGATCCAAAAGTGATATCCCTGGCTATTTACTTTTATATCTCTCTGCAGCCCACCTCTCTTTCCTACTTTACTGAGTTGAATCTTATCACCTCCTTCCTCCCTATCTCATTGTTAGATGTTGCCGTGTATGTGTGTGTGTACATATCCATTTATAAAACATCACATTTTTGCTACAATATATGAAATATGGATAGATGCAATAAATGGAAATAAACGCATGTCACTCATAACTAGGGCATTACTTGGAATGCAACCCCTGCAAATTTCTCTGTACTCAGGTAGCAACTGCCTACTGAAGACCTCACAAACCCACTGAAAGTAGACAAATATTGAGACTTTCAGGCAAATATCTGTCTTTAGACTCAATCATAAACTGTCCTCAGAATCTTTTTGACTATTTACCATCTGTGAAATATAGCAATGAAGAATTAATATTCTTATTCTGCAGGTAGATTTTAGTCCGACTGGTTGGTTGTATTTAACAGATTTAAACAAACCTTTGGCAAACTTGATAATTAAATTGACTTACTTGCTCCCTGTTTCCTTTCATTACTAAGTGAGCACTGATACTACTGAGTTTCCATGGTGTACCAGCATAGAAAAATGATGCTAGATGCTCCATTATGATAATTCTACTCATTAGGCAGAGGGCATTACTGTAGGGAATTTAATTCTTTCTGTCATCAGCTTTTTCTTAGCAACTTATTTTTACACTTTACCTATTTTATGCATTTATTGGATAGAGACAGAGAGAAATCAAAAGGGGGAATGGGAAGATAGAGAAGGAGAGACAGAGAGACACCTGCAGCATTGCTTCATCACTCCTGAAGTTCCCCTTGCTGTGGGGACTGGTGATTTGAACTCACTGAATTAAATTTTGGGAATTTAATTCAGCCCATAATAGCTACCTTGTGCATTGTCAATCAAGTACACTAGCATCCATCCTCTCTGTCATCAGCCTTTAGGTGGAGTTCAGTTCATCATGGGCCCAATAGGGATTACAAATCCAAGCTACTCTTTGTTATTTGAGCAGCCATTCTCTGGTAATGTTGTCTCTGGACTAATACATTGATTATTAGATTGGCATAATCTGCTCCTGGCTCTTGGTTTGAGGAGCAGCAAAATATTTCAGAGGCTCTGAAGTATGATCTTGTCCCTGGATAAGCAACCAACCTAAAACTTGCTGTTTATTTTATTTGTTTATTGGTTTTAAATAAACAACAAGATAAACTGAGAGGGAAGGGAGAGATAAAGAGGGAGAGAGAAACACCACTCACGAAGCTTCCATATTGCTGGTTGAGATCTGAGGCTTGAACCTGGGTCTTTGTGCATTGTAATGTGTACAGTCTATCAGATGTGCCATCACCTGGCTCCAAAATTGCTGTTTCAAAGCAACCAGAGGGCTTGTTTGTTTATTGTTCTACTTCTCACTGTACCTCTGCTGTGTAGCACCTGTATTATTTAGAAGAGAAAACTTTCCTAGCTTTCTAGAGCTCTTTATTTATCCTTGCTTGTGATACTAACTGAATGAATTGTTCTGCATAAGTCATTTGATCTTTCTAAATCTCTCTCTCTCTCTCTTTAACCCTTACAATGGCAGAGTTGCACTTCAGTGGGCCCTTAGGATACTTTCATTTGTGAAACTTCCCTTCTCTGGAGAACTCAGAAGCCTTCTTCATATTTTATATAACATGACTTTAAAACTTTGCAGGCTGGTAAGGATGGCTTATTATATACCTAAGGGACTAGGTTTGATCTGTGGAACCATTGTATTCCAGAGGTTATCAATACTGTGGTCTCTCTCTTTCAATCTTCTGATAAAAATAAATAAGTAAACATGTAAGCTAAGTCAATAATAATAAGCTAAAATTTAAATAATATTTTTTTCAAGTGTACTGCATGTTAACTTAATGGGGCTAGGGGTTGTCACATGTATGAATTAAATGTCTAGCATATGCTAAGTACACTGTATCCCCTTCCTCCCCCCAATTGATAGTGAACTAAATCAGGGACATTTTAAGTAAGCCTCTTTCTCCTTTCCATATAGTAATCTTGGCTGTTCATTATATTCAGATTACTAGATTTTTTTCTTAAAAATATTAGAATTTTTCATCCATTTAAAAAAATGCATGTTTTCCTTTCTAGAGTTTTCTAAGTTTTTTTTTCCTGCTTGTACTCATTTGTCTTTTCCCAACAGATACTATATTTAGTCAGTTTGCAGAAACTAATTGTTGGTGTCAATACACATTTGCTTAAGGTATGTATTAATTTACTTGTAACTACAATATGCCAGTATTTGCCAGCAAAGAATTACATTTGAGGTTTATTGACGTAGATACAGATATTGGCAAAGGAACTCTGGTTCTGCTAGCCAGTTCCTTGATGTTGACTCAGGAAATTCCATGTATTACCTCTCTTTTCTGAAATCTTAATATAAATAACTTTTCAATAATTAAGGCTTTATCACATATATAACATTATGAAAACACGAATGTTATTTTAATTGTCTTTAGATTCACTATGGAAGTGATATTTTCATAAGTATATCTCTAAAGATACTCATAGTTGGGAGGATGAATCTGAGTCAGGAGAAGATTATCTTTTAACTTGGTACAGTGTTTTAAGCTCTTACCTTTTCCCTATCCCAAATATTTGATAACTTGTTTCAGTTTGCTGGTAATATCTTATCTGAAGACAGCAATGGATATTCAAAAGAGGATTAGATTATCTACATTAACATAGAAACATCTGGGAAAAGAAGGGAGAGGGACAGTAATGACATGACATCACCTTTCATGAACAAATCTATTTGGCAGGTGTCATGCTTTTCCCTAGAATGCAGATGTGATCTACACTTTCGCAAAAGTGTCATGAATTAAGCAACTAAGCTATTCTCTTCAAGACCATTTTCTCTAAAAGCAGCAGATTTGTTAGAATTATTGAATCACCAGCCAATTAGGATAAAGCACAGTGGTAATTAGCAAGTAGGCTCTGAATAAACAATTTTTACAAGAAAGAAAAAAAGTTTGTGATACATTAAAATTTCCATTATAACAAATATGTTGGGGCATTTTAATAATCTGATACAGTTCAAATCACATGATAGTAGTTTCTAATTGTTATTTTCTTGTTTGAAAGCTTTTTGAGAACAGAGAACCCTATGCTACTTACCTTTAATTCCAAATACCTGACATTGACAGTTACATAGATCTCCAATATTTGCCAATATTTCAATAATATAATATTTTAGATTAATAATTCATTACAAGATTGTGACACCCATTTATTTCCAGACTATGATAATACTCATAACAAAAAGATTATCAGAGGAATGCAAGTAAAGGAAATAATGAGATGCCACTTCACTTCTGTGAGAATAACATACATCAGAAAGGATAGTAACAACAAATGCTGGAGAAGTTGTGGGGACAAAGGAACCTTCCTACACTACTTGTAGTAATGTAAATTGGTCCACCTCTATGGATAGCAGTTTGAAGAACTCTCAGAAGGCATAGAATTGACCTACCATATGATCTGGAAATTCCTTTCCTGGGGATATATCCTAAGAAATCCAACACACCCGTCTACAAAGATCCATGCACAACTATGTCCATAACAGCACAGTTTGTTATAGCCAAAACCTGTGTGTCCAACAACAGATGAGTCACTGAGTAAGTTGTACTATATACATATACACAAAGTGAAATATGACTCAGCTATTAAAAATTATGAATTGAATGAACCATGTTAAGTGAGCTAAGCCAGAAAGAAAAGGATAAATATGGATGTTCTCACTCATGGACAGAAATTAAGAAGAAGAGAAAGGGAAACAGAAAACATGAATTTGGAATGGGTTTGGTATACTGTTCCAAAGTAAAGGACTCTGGCAGGGGAAAAGGAAGATTCTAGGTCATGGTACAAGATGGTAGAGGAGGAGGACCTAGGCTGGAGGTGAGAGTGTATTTCAGAAAACAGAAATTTTACATATGTGGCAACAACTGAATTTACTCTAAACCATTAATACCTCCAATTAGAAAAATATTTTAAAGAATGGGTACATAACTCTGGCAGTGTCAAGGCAACTGGTAGAGGGCTCAATACATTTTATAACTTGAAAAGTTATAAAACTAAACAAAATAACTGAGGCAAATATTTTTAGACTTTGGATAATAGGCAACACAATGTTTTCATCTCTGAGAAGAGGGAAACAAATCATAGATGCCTATAATTACTCCAGCTTTCTGACTAGAACTACTTTCCAAATCAAGGTATAGGGAGGGAGATCTCAAGCAGAGGACTCATCTATGGAGGCAGAGATCATAATTGGAGGCATCAGGCAGTTTTCCTGCAGGTTTCCAGAGAGGTGGGAGTTGTACAAAGAAAGATCACCATAAATTTACATAGAGATCTTTTGAAATCATTTCACTTTACAATTTATCTGCACAGGGAAAAAATAATTCTATAAGGGTTTCTTGAGAACAGCTTTTGGGGAACTGGGTCAAATATAAATTCCTAACTTACTAGTCGGGTGAAGTACTTTGCAGAACATGCCAGGTATTCATCTGTGAAGAGCCACCAGTTAAGAGAAGGGATGTTTAAGACATACTTAAAAGACTTAATTTTATATAAAATATTTAAGAATAAGAAATAACATTTAAGTGAGCCTTAAAATGGTCAGATCATCTACTGAAATATCAGATGTCTCCCATAATAAAAGCTAACTGTCATTGAAGGAAATAAGTGAAAGGTAGGTACTCAAAATGACAATCACAATGTTCTACAATTCAAAATATATGAATTTGTGAAGATTGGGAAATGTGGTTCTTTTCTGGGAAAAAAAAAAAGTCAAGAAACCTGGAAGTGACTCAGTGCATAGAGAACACCCTGCATGTGTGGGGCCTTGGGTTCCCTCCTGTCCCTTCATAGCAACAAAGAAAACAAAAGAAAAATAGAACATCATAATAAGCAGCACAGAAATAGTGCTGTGCTCTCTCTCTTACACACATAAAAGATGAAAAAAGGGAGTCGTGCGGTAGCTCAGTGGGGTAAGCGCACATGGCACAAAGTGCAAGGACCAGTGGAAGGATCCCGGTTTGAGCCCTGGCTCCCCACCTGCAGGGAAGTCGCTTCACAGATGGTGAAGCAGGTCTGCAGGTGTCTATCTTTCTCTCCCCCTCTTTGTCTTCCCCTCCTCTCTGCATTTCTCTCTGTCCTATCCAACAATGATGACAACAATAAAAAGGGCAATAAAAGGGAATAAATAAATATTTTTTAAAAAAAGATGAAAAAAACTGTCTCTATCTTTGAGTTTTTGTTTGCGAAAGGATGACCCTGAGTCATGAAAACATGGCATATATGTATGTGTGTAAAATAAAGTAGCTATTAAGATAATGATAAAAATTAATGGAACATACAATGAGAAATTTATATGAATGAGATATAGTGGTTAAAATGCATTATTAGATACATAAAATTCATTAGTTTGTACAAAGGAATAGACATATGTATGAATTTATTTATTTATTTTGCCTCCTGGTTAATTCTGGAATCACTGCCAAACACCCACAACTCCGGAGGCCTATTTTTTTCCCTTTGTTTTTCCCTGTGTTTTTTGGATAAAGACAGAGAAATTGAGAGGGAAAAGAAAGAAGGAGATATATACCTGCAGCACTGCTTCACTGCTTATAAAGCTTCCTCCCATCCTCTGAAGACAGGAATCAGAGTTTACCTCCAGGTCCTTGTGCAGATGATACTGGACTCCTGTAAGGTAATTTATTGATAAAGTTATGAAAAATATTATTAAACCAAAGCACAGTGTTTGTATGTATACAGAAGTTCAGGGAACATATCTCAAGGTTGCTAGAACAGCATACAAAAATCATTGAGAATTAAAGTCATATAGAGTGTTTTTGAACAATTAAATTTGTATTTAATAACCAAAAATTTGAAAAATAATTACTTTTTTTTTAAATTATAAAAATGAATGAATGAGAAGAGGATGCAAAAAAAATAACACTGGAAACTTGCAACATATGTGACAAAGGATATCTATGAAGTTTCTTTTTTCTTTTTCTTTCTCTTTTTCTTTTTTTTTCCCTAACCATCCCAACCCCCCCCACTCCAGCCAGCCTCAGAGCTGGCTGATTTAAGAAGGAAGAGAGTATTCAGGAATCTGCATTCCAAAGGTAAGCTGAATTGGACTCCCAACTGAGAAACTGCCTGACCACATTCCTTTAGAAGCAAACTGAACTTCAGATTTCAGTAGGAAAAAGTTCTCTGTGAACTGTTTTTGAATCAAAAAAAGAGCACCTTAGCTCTTCATGAACCAGCAGTGTCCCAGTGTCCAAGAACACAAATAAAGGGATACTGAACATCCTTTTGTGAACTTGCTTAAGCAGGCTACCTAGAGAAATAAGTCGAGTCAGCCAGCAGCTTTCTGACCAGGTCTGTAGTCCCACTAACTCAGAGCAGAAATAGATACATTTGGAACATGGAAGAGTTTCATCAGAACAATGTTTTCTCCAGTTGGGAGAATGGGATCTAGATTGTTGCTTGCCTCCTACAAGGTCTCTGCACATTAGTGCACTACCAATCTTGGCTATATACTCATGTGTACAGTCCTATTTGCTTTTTTCTTTTCTTCCTTTTCTTTTGTTGCTTAGTGTGTTTTCTTTTTGTCTCTCTTTTTAAGTGTGTACATATTGTTAATCTCTTTATTCCATTTCTAAGTGTGCTCCTTTTGTTTGTTTTGATTGTCCCTTTTTATCTAGGTGTACTGTTTGTTTATTTCTCTCTACAATTTGAGCATAGGAGACATATCTGCCTTTGTGGCTACTGTCCCACCCTGCCTCTCATTTATCAGAGATAGTGTTGAAATCCTCCAGAACAACATTTCCACCTACTCCTGAGACATATCATAAGATGACTGGCTTCAGGAGTTCTAGAACAGTACAGAAGTCAACTTGCTCTATGCCTAAACAGCAACTACTGCCCCTACAAGGAACTGCAGTGTTCCTTTTCTTTTTTAGGGTTTCAAGTAGCTAACAAGTGACCTACAAGGCTTCTTGCTGGAAATTTCAGCTACAAACAGCAACTGCAATCTAAAGTGATTTTCACTTACAATGGAAACTCAGAGATTCTTGAACCTATACTATTTCTACTGTTCCTACACATGAATACAAAATCTAACTCAGGCTTGAAAGATATATTGTTGTCAGAGAAATTTGTGGACAAGGGTTTATTGTTTTGATGCTTTGTAGTTGTTTATTTGGCTTGCCTACCTCTGCAAAGGGACTATGGTTTATACTATCTTTATCCTAAGTAATCCATATCCCCAGTTGCACTATCTTGTTGTTTCTTGTGGAAAGAAGTTCTCTTTCCTAGCACTCAGTTGTATCAGACAGGAAATAGGCTTTACACATCCTGCACATAGAAAAGCACATTAGAGAAAAACATTTGTGCAATTCTTCATAGTTAAGCAACCAAGGAACAACCAAGGCACAAACTTTAAAAGATACAAAATACAGTGATAAGACAAAAGAAATACATTTTTCCCAGCAATGAATAAGGGAAGAAGTCCTAAGAAGCCAGAAGCAGAAAGAATGATGAAAATATCTAAACATCAACCATTATAATAATCACAGAAGAGAGGAAAGACTTCTATGGAAATATTAACAAGAACTGTGTGTGGGGGAAAAGATGAGACTATGAAAGTAAAAAGAAACCATAAAGAGGTAATTAAGAAGCTAAATGTTAAAATAGATGAATTAAGAACCCAACTAGCTAAAGAATCTAATACAATGCAGAACTAAGGCATAGAGCTGAAGGAAGTGAGAGCAGAAAAATTGAGGCAGAAAAATATTATTGGCAATATTGAGGATGAACTAGAAAAACCTAAGATCAAAGTAAAAAAGATGTTAAGAGACAGTAAAAACAATATCAGAGATAACTGGGATAACATCAAAAGTAGTAGTATATACATTATTGGTCTGCCAGAAGAAGAGAGTACAGGGAAAACACATACTGGATAAGACAACAGGAAGGACATAAAGATTTACGAATCTCAGAGGCTCTCAAACATAAATTACCCAGATTTACACCAAAACACATTATAATTAAAATGGTATGGACTATAGTTAAAGAATCTGAAGCATGGATATAGCATAAGAGCCATTTCAGATTGCACTCCTGACAAACTAGGGGGAAAAAATCACCAGAAAACTCAACAAAACATCACCAGAATGTCCCCAGAAATTCACTAAGTCATAAGTGATTATAGGCACATGTGGTCAGTGGTGCTTAGAAGATTGGATTTAGCTAATATACAATAGGGAAGAAGATTTGGGGTCTACCCTCAATGTGTCCCTTCCTATTATATGACAAAAATATTCTCCTTTCTGTGTCACTGTTAATTCCATTCTTTATATCTTATCTCTCTTGTTTTTTATTTCGTATCTCTTCCTTCTTAATCACAAGTATATGATTAAGTGAAAAATCTACATATAGTTAAAAAGACCTCAAGGTCTGCAAGGAAGATAAATCACAACCAATTCCTTCCAAAATTAAACCAAAAGGGACTAAAAATATTAATAGGCCAATCACAGTCAAATAAATTTAAAAATTTATCAAGAGCCTGACCAAAACCAAAAGTGCTTGAGCTAATGGCTTTACAAATGAATTCTACAAAACCTTCAAGGAAGAGTTAATATATATACTTTTAAAGCACTTGAAAAAAAAAGATTGAAGACTCCCTTACACCTTCTATGAAGCCAACATCACCCTGATACCAAAAGAACATAGCGATACAAGAAAAAATAAATAAATAAAAAGAAAGAGAAAGAAACTACAAACCAATAACTCTGATGAGCATAGATGCTAAAACATTAAAAAAATTTTAGCCACCTATATATAGCAGTATATTAAAAAGATCATTCATCATGACCAAGTGGAATTTACTCCAGGGCTGAAAAGATATATATATATATATATATATATATATATATATATATATAGATAGATAGATATATAGATATAGATATATAGATATATAGAGATAGAGATATATAGAGATAGAGATATATAGATATATAGAGATATAGAGATATAGAGATATAGATATATAGATATATAGATATATAGATATATAGATATATAGATATATAGATATATAGAGATAGAGATATAGAGATATATAGATATATAGAGATAGAGATAGAGATATATAGATATATATATATATCAGTCATGTGATCCACCACATCATAGAAGAAATGTCAAAAACCATGTGATTATCTCAATAGAGGCAGAAAAAAATCTTTGGCAAAATCCAACATCTGTTGATGATCAAAACTCTACAGAAAATGGGATATGTGGAAAATCCCTTAACCTAATGGAGTTCATATACAGAAAACCTACAGCCAACACCATACTCAATGAAGAGAAACTGGAAGCATTCCCCCTTATATCAGGTTCTACATTGGGCTGCCCATTATCACCATTACTAGTCAACATAGTGTTGAAAGTTCTTGCAATAGCAATCAGGCAGTAGTAGCAAGGAATTAAAGGGATATAGATTGGAGGAGAAGTCAAACTGTCACTATTTGCTGATGATATGATACTATACACAAAAAAATCTAAAGAATCCAGCAGGAAACTCCTGGGAATTATAAAGCAATATTGAGGTGTCAGGCTACAAAAATAATATAAAATATTCAGTGACGTTCCTTTATGAAGACAATAAGTCAGAAGAAGACAAAATTCAGAAATCACTCCCAATTACCATTGCAGCAAATTCAATGATACATCTAGGAATAAACCTACCAAAAGAAGTGACGGACATGTGTACTGAAAATTATGAGTCACTATTCAAGGAAACAGAAAAAGATTCAAAGAAGTGGAAGGGTATTCCTATTCATTGACTGCAAAAGTTAACATCATCAAAATGAATATTCTGCCCAGAGCCATGTATAGATTTAATGCAATCCCTATCAAGTGTCTGCTCATTGTTGCTGAGGACTTATTCTGATGCAGTCTCCGCCCCCAGGTTTTCTATGCCTCGCTAAATCCTAGAGTGCCCCCTTTCAACCAATCCTGGCCCTACACGTCACCCCTGGTTGTCGCCCAATAAAAAGCCCCCTCGCCCCTCCCCTCTCTCTCTCTCTGGGCTCTCGGCTCTCCCTCTCTGAGGTCTCGCTCCCAGCTCTCCCCCCGTGGTCGGCCATTGCTGGCTGGCTCCACGTGGTCTGAACCAAACCTCCCCCCCCCATCCTATAATAAAGATCTGTGTACCCCTTTGCTCTGGACGTCCGCTCTCTTCTCCGCGGTGCAGCCCGACACCAGACCACCTCAACAACATCTGGCGCCCATCGTGTTCCGTACCCACACCACACCCGGCCTGAGGTCTCCAAAACCGCCCAGACACAGGTAAGTGGCATCCGCCCACTTCTGTGGCCCCACGTTTCCCTCCACCATGGGAAATTTCTCGTTTTATGAGGAGGTGTCCCAGTCATTATCTCTTGACCTGGGACAGATTCCCGCTGTCATAAAAGGTTTAATTTTCACTACCCCTTGGATTTTTTTAACTGTGGTCGCCACTTTCAAGATATGTAAAACGTGGTATGCCATAAGGATAAGTGACCTTGAGGCTGAGGTACGAGAGTTAAATCACATGTGCTTAAGACTTAGACATCCTAAGCGATCAGTGGCTAAACCCAAGAATTCCGTTCCCACAGACACGCACACGTGTTCGGACGCTCCTCCTCTGACCCCACCCCCTTCCTCCGTTCCGGTTTCAGCTCCGCCTGCGTTCCTGAACCCCGCCCCTTCCGTCCCGGTTTCAGCTTCCGTTTCAGCTCCGCCTGAGGCTTCTGCATTCCTGAACCCTGCCCCTGCCCCTGCTGTCCCGGTTTCAGCTCCGCCTGCAGCTTCCGTTTTCCTGGCCCCGCCCCCAGCCCCTGCTGCCGCGGTTGCAGCTCCGCCTGAGGCTTCCTCGTCCCTGACCCCGCCCCCTGCTGATACATCACCATTAAGGGACCTAGTGGCTGAGATACGAGAGCTAAAGGATATTTTTTCAGCATTTAAGGATTTTAAACCATGTGCAGTCCACCCCGGGAGCTCCGTCCCCGTAGATATGCGTTTAGTCTCCCCTGCAGCCACTACAGCAGTTTCTACTGAACTTTCCAATTCTGTAGCTCCCTCTCCCGCGCCACCGGACCAAATCCACACATTCCCCCGGTAAACTTGGCCCCTTCTAAACAAAACCCTCAGCCGTGGCAGCCATATTCCTCGAAAGATGTTGGAACGCTCAGATAAGCAGTCAGGGAGGACGGTATGCACTCTCCATGGACCAAGTCCGTTTTGAGAAGCTTTTACCAGCATTTAAATACACCACAAGACTGGAAAGAACTGGCTTGTGCTGCACTCCCAGACCCTCTTTATCTTCAATGGCAGGCATGTTTCCGCGATGAGTGCTCTAGGCAATCGCAGGAAAATAGTAACAAACAGATAGAATGGAATTCTGATGCTTTGTTTGGAGCAGGAGCTTATGAATCTGGAGCTCAGCAGGCAGAAGCCAGGTTTCCAACTGGTTATTTTGAACAGGTACGCATCTGTGCAACACAAGCATGGGAAAGGGTGACCACACCTGATGTAGATCCATCAGCTCCCATTAACTCTTTTCACCAAGGCTCTGATGAGTCATTGGCGAGCTTCATCTCAAGGGTGAAGAGAAGCTTAGAGAGAAAGGTTTATAATCCTGACGTCCGCACACTACTCCTGCGCTCTATTGTCTGGGAAGGCATGACACCACAATTCCGTCAGGTATGCCTTAGTCTTAAACACCTACACCCAGATAATTGGATTCTAGCGACACAGGAACTTACATCAGGCAATTATGGGACACCCGCTATGACGCAGGTCTAAGCAGTTGCCCCACGTAAGCAAAACGGGGCCTGCTTTCAGTGCGGTCACCAAGGACATTGGCGTAACCAATGTCCTGATAAGTTGCGACCAAGCCTCCAGTCAGGGAAACCACGCCTCCAGCCAGAGCAACCCCGCTTTCAGTCAGGGAGCCAGAGACCACGTACTGTTTGTCCAAAATGTCGTAAGGGGTTTCATTGGAAGAGAGATTGTTGGTCCCAATTTCATAAAGATGGTTCGCCCCTGAATAGTACAAATTCGGGGCCTGAGATTTTGTGGACCACTCCTGTTTTAGAACAAGGTCACCCTTCTATGACAGTAAAGATTGGCAATATTCCTTTTAAATTTTTGATTGACACGGGGGCAGCAAAGACGATTTTAAGGCAAGAAGAGGTTCCCAAGATTGGGAACCCATCCCTGGACCCAGTTTACATGGAATAGGAGGGATGACAAGAGCATTTTGCACACGAGACTGGCTTATGTGGGAAGACCCAGAAGGTTCTACCGGACACTTCCGCCCTTTGGTAGCTAATATTAGCACCAAATTACTGGGCAGGGATCTTCTGGAATGTCTTAATGTTAGGATATCCACAGACACCTCTGCAGAGCGTAAAACTCATTCCCGCGATACCAGGTCTATTCAGCACCCCCAATACTAAATGCCACTGTTCGTAGCCAAACACCCCACTTAAGCTGGCTTTCTAATGAGCCTGTCTGGGTGGAAGAGTGGCCTTTACCTAGGGATAAGCTAAAAATTTTAAAAGAGCTCGTCTGAGAGCAGTTGTCCTTGGGACACATTCGTCATTCTCGAAGCCCATGGAATACTCCTGTCTTTGTGATTAAAAAGCGCTCGGGAAAATGGCGCCTCCTTCAAGATCTCCGTGCAGTAAATAAAACCATGCAGGTCTGGGGCTCCCCCCAAAGGGGTTTGCCTCTTGCTTCTGCAATTCCCACGGGAATTCCAATCATAGCTATTGATATACAAGATTGTTTTTTCTCTATCCCCTTGCATCCGCGAGATTGTAAACGTTTTGCCTTCTCTGTTCCGTCTATTAATAATGCCAGCCCCTGATAGATTTGAATGGGTGGTGCTGCCCCAGGGTATGGCCAATAGTCCTACAATTTGTCAGGAGGCTGTTAAATCTGCCCTTGTCCCATATATTCATAAGGGCCTTAATATTTTTCATTATACAGATGATATTTTAATATGGGGAAAATCAGATACAGATCTCTATGCCTTACGTGATTTTCTCATTCCTGCATTAAAGAAAAGTGGCCTTAATGTAGCCCCTGAGAAGATACAGCTAATCCCTCCAATATCCTTCCTAGGTTCAGAGATTTCTCTAACGCAAATTCGTCCCTTAAAATCTAATGTTACCTTCCCTTCTAACCTTACTCTTGCTTCTTTACAAAGTTTTCTAGGAAATTTAAATTGGCTTAGGCAGTATCTCTATCTGCCCACAAGCTGCCTCCAACCACTGTTTGACCTGTTGAAAGGAAACAAACAGCCCTCTTCAAAACGTAAGTTAACTCCTGAGGCCTCCTTGGCACTGGAAAGGGTTAACCAGGCCCTCCAGGACATGCACCTTGTTCGATTCTCCCCCTCCTCTCCGGTAAACCTTCTAATCTTCAACTCCACCCCCACAGTAGTAGGGGCACTGTGGCAAGACCATGGGGTTCTCGAATGGCTTCACACGCCAGAAGGAGGAGCTCCAAGACTCCTCACTGAGATAGATGTGTTAGCATTCATGGTTCGCCAAGGGAGAAATAGGTCTGTGCAGGTCTTAGGGAAAGAACCGGATTTAATCATTCTGCCCTTTTCTCTCACAGATACAGAGTGGCTTATACGCCATCATTCCCGCTTTGCCATAAGCTTCGTGGGGTTTCCAGGACAAATAGATAACCATTTTCCTTCTAATAAATTGATAGCTTCTTTACCTCTTCTGCCTCTACTAGCACCTAAACTTTTCTCTCGGGATCCCATTCCCTCTGCTCCTACAATCTTTACTGATGGCGGAAAAAGGGGAGCTGCTGCCTTTATATATTACCCAGACAAACAATCTCCTAAACCTCTCTTTGCTGAGCTTCCTGATAATTCCCCTCAGTACAAAGAACTTTATGCTGTTTTTCTTGCACTAAAAGCTGTACCAGAATCCTTCAACCTTTTTTCTGACAGTGTGTATACTGTTAACTTACTTCCACAGCTTGCTCGTTCGTATGTGAAAATTGATGACAACCTACTTTCCCCTCTCAAATCGCCTCTATGCTCTGTTCTCGAACCCAACCACTGTATATTCAACACCTTCGTTCCCACAGCCCTCTTCCTGGTTCCCTGTTCAAAGGGAATGCCGCAGTTGACCGCCTTGCCTCCACAGGAACTTTCCCAGTCTCTGTCTCTGATCCTGCTAATTTTCACTCTCTAACCCATGTTAATCTTAAAGGCCTTCAAGCTCGATTCCCTGATGTTCCTGTACCACAGTTAAAACATATCCTTGCTACATGCTCTTCTTGTGCAAATCTCATAAAGACACCTGCTATCCAGACCCTTGGGGTTAACCCCCGAGGTTTAAAAGCTAATGCTATTTGGCAAATTGATGTCACCCACATACCAAACTTTGGCAAACAAAAATATGTGTTTGTCTCAATTGATACCTTTTCTAAATTTATGTGGGCTACAGCTCAGACAGGAGAAAGTGCTAAAAAGCTTGTAAGCTATATGCTCTCTTGTTTTGCCGTTATGGGGGTCCCATTACTTTTGAAAACAGACAATGCACCTATGTTTTCAAGCAAACAATTTAAAGATTTTTGTTCCCTCTGGAATATTACTCATACCACGGGCATTCCCTACAATCCACAGGGACAAGGCATTGTCGAGAGGGCCCATCAAACACTGAAGGCTCAACTAAATAAAGATAAAGGAGGAACATATCCCCCCAATATCCAGCTAGCAAAAGCCTTAACTATGTTAAATCTCTTTAATATTTACAATAACTCAGCCTTACCCCCTATTATTCTTCACTGGCAAACACCCATCTACCCTCCCATCTGTTAAGGTGAAATGGAGAGACCCACTCGATAAAGTTTGGAAAGGGCCTGACCCATTATTGACCATGGGAAGGGGTTTCGCATGCATTTTCCCTCAAAATTTCTCTAAACCTGTCTGGGTTCCTGCCCGCCATGTCCGACAATACCCGCAGGACGGCGCTGTTATTCCTGAAGAACAAGAAATACTACAAGAGGACCAGATGCAGGATACATCCCAGGACCCGTAATACGACATGGCAGAACCTGCAAAGTCTGGCTCACAGAGACCTCTCTCCTACCCTTTCCCTGTATGTCTTATGTTATAACTGGCCAGTTGTTTTTGTGAGTGAGTGTGTTAAATGACAAAATTTTTTTTCTTTTTTTTTGCATGAACCATCTGCTT
This sequence comes from Erinaceus europaeus, assembly GCF_950295315.1. Taxonomy (NCBI): domain Eukaryota; kingdom Metazoa; phylum Chordata; class Mammalia; order Eulipotyphla; family Erinaceidae; genus Erinaceus; species Erinaceus europaeus. Next base: position 57,370,456 of record NC_080164.1, read on the forward strand.
GGAGTACTCTAAAAGGTTATTGGCCTTATATAAAAATGCTGGACGCAGCCAAAGTTTCTGGAGACGTCCAGAAACATTCCAAAAAATTTTTTTCTTCCTCTTTTGAATTTTATATATAGTTTTGGTATATATGTAAGCGTTTAGTCTTAAACTGTGTGACTAATGACAGATTTAAAATTGTTTTTAAATAATGTGTTTTTATAACAAAAGTTCTTTTTCCTCCAGTTTGTTATAACTAAATGTTTATGGGTATGTCTCAAGTTTGGTAACACTAACTTAACGGTCAGAAGTGTAACCCTACAGCTACACTTTTACCAGACAAGGTAAAAATTAATTGTTAAGGTAACTTACTATTTAGGTAAAAGTCTAAATGTTCAATGTGACTATTCATTCCCAAAACTAAACTATATAAATTTTATATACAGGACACCTTTGAAGGGCCCCCAAAGGTGCCCTGTAAACTATCTTGTGGAAATTAATCCACAACAGATCTGGCATCAATCTGGCACTGTAAACGTTAAAATCATTGTCACAAATATGCGTTAACTCTCTAAGCAATTTGAGTCTGTTTAAAATACATATTTTAGCTAAAATTGGTCTCAAGATCCTGCGGTAGAGGCTGCTACAGGAGGTAACATTAGATGACCTTTTAATAAATCATAAAGAGATCCTAAACCAATTATAATCATCGAGGTATCAACTATAACAAACCTATAACTTGTTACAAGTTCAAATTAACCATGAGAAGCAGATTGTTTGTGTTTCTTTCACAGGAATCCTGGAAAAAACCATCTGAACCCCTGCACACCCTGACGTCACTCACTAGATGGCACGACTACCGTGGCACACCCCCCAAAACCCTAGATGTCACTCAACATGATCTGAAGAACCTGATACACGAATTCCAAGGACAGAACTTTCTTCATGCCTGGTCACCCTTCCTGCTTCTGACCTGCTTGTTACGTGTTGGCAGTTCCAGCTAGCTATCTACAAAAGAGCAACATTCCAGCGGCTGACCTCCCTCATGCAGCGTTGCATCCCCTGCCAATTCTTCCCCTAGCCATCTACTTTGGACTAAGACTTGTATCGGACTTTCTGACATACCCTATATACATTTTACACAATTTTGAAGCAGCTTATTTCCCTTCACGGTGTTGGTTTTTCATAGACTGATCCTGAGTAATTCATAGACTTTACAGACTGTTGCCTTGAGGACTATACAATGCCAAATAGCCCCTCTGTTTGGTGGGTCATGCCTCCCGCCTCCCCCTCATTATGTACCCTTGCCCCTTTCCCCACCCAAGCAGGGAATGTTCCTTTACACACCAATCCTTCCCTTCACACCACACTGACTTTTACTTCTCCCCTTCGTGTCCCTTCCTATTTTGTTATGTCATTTAGGCTTATGCCCAAAAGGTTTCTGCCCCATGATAGTCTTTTATAGACTTTGTACATCTTATGCAATTACTAGATAGAAAGATAGAAAAGATGTAGAGATACTGTGAAGAGATGGTTGAGTAGGCTGCGCTTAAACCTATGAGATGAGTCTCTCCAGGTAAGTCTCTCTCTCTAAAGGGGGGTTGAGCACAGGAGGACGTTTAAATCTCACAAGGCTGGCAGCCCTTTAAGCCCTCCCTCCTCCACAGAAAGTCCTACATCTTCCCATCTGAGCATGGCATTCCTCTAAAACATTTAAGCCTGCTCCATTTTTCTTTACTGTGTCCATTTAAATATAAAGGGAAAGGAGGAGATGTTGCTGAGGACTTATTCTGATGCAGTCTCCGCCCCCAGGTTTTTCTATGCCCCGCTAAATCCTAGAGTGCCCCCTTTCAACCAATCCTGGCTCCACCCCCAGGTTTTCTATGCCTCGCTAAATCCTAGAGTGCCCCCTTTCAACCAATCCTGGCCCTACACGTCACCCCTGGTTGTCGCCCAATAAAAAGCCCCCTCACCCCTCCCCTCTCTCTCTCTCTCTCTGGGCTCTCGGCTCTCCCTCTCTGAGGTCTCGCTCCCTGCTCTCCCCCCATGGTTGGCCATTGCTGGCTGGCTCCACGTGGTCTGAACCAAACCTCCCCCCCCCATCCTATAATAAAGATCTGTGTATCCCTTTGCTCTGGACGTCCACTCTCTTCTCCGCGGTGCAGCCCGACACCAGACCACCTCAACAACAGCTCATTTTATAAAGAGTATGAACCAAAAGCTACAAAAGTTTATATAGAACCAAAAAATACCTAGAATTGTCGAAAAACAGTCTTCAAATGAAAGAACAGAATTGGAGGTATTGTGTGCCCAGACCTCAAACTAAGTTATAGGGCCATTGTAATAAAAACTACCTAGTGCCGGAACCGAAATAGACACACCACTGGAATAGATTTAGGAACCCAGAAATAGGCCCCTACACCTATGGTCATTTAACTTTTGACAAAGGATCCCAGACTATTAAATGGAGAAAGGAGAGTCTCTTTAAAAAAATGGTGTTGGGAAAATTGGGTTGAAACATGCAAAATAATTAAATTGGACCACTAAATTGACCACACACAAATATAAACTCCAAATTTATCAAGGACTTGGACTTTAGACCTGAAACTATCAAATACTCTGAGGAAAAAAATGGCAGTACTGTTTTTCATCTAAATATTATAGGCATCTTCAGTGATACAAATTCAATTACAAAGGAAGACAAAATCAAAATAAACCCATGAGATTACATCAAATGGAAAAGCTTTTGTACAGCAAAAGAAATAACTACCCAAACAAAGAGACTCCATATAGAGTGACTGATCTTTATATGTCACACATCAGACAAAAGATTAATAACCAGAATATTCAAAGAGCTCACTGATCTCAACAAGAAAAAAAAGGTGATCTCATCTAAAAATGGGGAGAGGATATGGACAGAGTGTTCACCAAATAAGATATCCAAAAGCCAACATACAGATGAAAAATTACTCCAAGTCATTAATTGTCAGAGAAATGCAAATGAAGACAACAAGGAGATACCATGGGAGCCAGGCTGTGGTACAGCAGGTTAGGTGCACATGGTGTGAAGCGCAAGGACCCACCATGATCCCAGTTTGAGCCACCAGCTCCCCACCTGCAGGGGTAGCTTCAGGGGCAGTGAAGCAGGTCTACAGGTGTTTTTCCCTCCTCCTCTCTGTCTTCCCCTCCTCTCTCCATTTCTCTCTGTCCTATCCAATAAGAACAATAGCAATAACAACAACAACAAAGACAATGAACAACATGGGCAATAAAAGGGAAAAAATGAATAAATAAAGTTTTTAAAAAATGAGATACCACTTCACTCCTGTAAGCTCATCTTCCACCTAACCATTATGTTATCTCCACTGCCTGCCCTTCAGGGAATCAATTATCACCAAATCTGTTCTTCAAAAAGTTCTAGAAGAGATCCTTTTTTTTTTTTCTCCAGGATTGCCTTTGGGGCTAGGTGCTAACACCAGGAATCCACTGCTCCAGGTGGCCATATTTTTTTCCATTTTATTGAATGGAACAGAGAGAAATTGAGAGAGGAGAGGAAGATAGGGAGAGAAAAAGATAGACACCCACAGACCTGCTTCATGGCTCATCACCTTGTAGGTGGGAAGCAAGGGGGTTTGAACCGGGATCCTTAAGTCAGTCCATGCACTGTGCACCATATGCATTTAACCCGGTGAGCTACTGTGCATCCTGGTCAATTCATGTTTTATAGTCCTACTTGGTTCAGTTTTGGGAGGTTATATGTTTTTATATCCAAAATTATCAGGGTAATTTTGAGAAAAAAGAATAAAACTGAAGGCACCTTGTTCCAATATCTCAAACTATATTATAATGCCATTGTAATCAAAACTCCCAGGTATTGGGACAAAAGTAGACATAATTACTAGTGCAATACAATTGAGAGCCACCCAGAAGTAAGGTCCCATACATATGGACTTCTACGTTTTGGCAAGGGGTTCCACAATATGAAGGAGCATATTTTCAATCAATGATGTTTGGAAAATAGTGGAAATGTACAGATAAATGAAACCCAACCACTATATTTCACACCACACAAAAGTAAATTCCAAATCTCTCAAGGAGTTGGATGTAAGGTAAGATATCATCAAATATTTAGAAGAAAAGATGGACAGAACTCTTTTTCTTTTTTTTAAATTTCTTTATTGGGGAATTAAAGTTATACATCCGACAGTAAATACAATAGTTTGTACATACATAACATTTCCCAGTTTACCATATATCAATACAACTAATGGACCCACTAGGTCCTCTGTCATCCTTTTTGGACCTGTATTCCCCCCACACCCCCTACAGACCCCAGAGTCTTTTACTTTGTTGCAATATGCCAATTCCTGTTGAGGTTATACTTGTGTCTTCTCTTCTGATCTTGTTTTTCAATTTCTGCCTGAGAGTAAGATCATCCAGTATTCCTCCTGTTTCTGACTTATTTCACTTAATGTGAATTTTTCAAGGTCCATCCAAGATCAGAAGAAAATGGTGAAGTCACCATTATTTATAGTTGAGTAACATTCCATTGTGTATATATACAACTTGCTCAGCCACTCATCTGTTGTTGGACACCTGGGTTGCTTCCAGGTTTTGTTTATTACAAATTGTGCTGCTAAGAACATATGTGTACAGGGATCTTTTTGGATGGGTGTGATGGGTTCCTTAGGCTATATCCCCAGGAAAGAAATTGCAGGATCATAAGGTAGGTCCATTTCTAGCATCTGAGAATTCTCCAGACTGTTCTCCACAGAGGTTGGATTAATTTACATTCCTACCAGAAATTCAGGAGGGTTCCTATGACCCCCACAACCTCTCCAGAATTTGCTGTTGCTACCTTTTCTAATGTATGACATTCTCACAAGAGTGAAGTGGTAACTCATTGTTGTTTTTATTTGCATTTCTCTGACAATCAAATACTTGAAGCATTTTTCATGTGTTTCTCAGATTACTCTCTCCCCATTTTTAGATGGGGTTATTTGTTTTCTCGTTGTTCAGTTTGGCTAGCTCTTTGTATATTTTGGTTATTAGCCTCTTGCCTGGTGTATGACATGTAAAGATCTCCCATTCTGTCAGGGGTCTCTTTGGGTAGTGGTTTCTTTTGCTGTACATAGGCTTTTTAATGTGATGCAGTCCCATATGTTTATGTTTGCCTTAGTATTCTTTGTAATTGGATTCATTTCATTGAAGATGACTGTAAAATTTTTGCAGAAAAAAGTTCTGCCAATATTTTCTTCTAAGCATCTGATAGTTTCTGGTCTAACATCCAAGTCCTTGATCAACTTGGAATTTACTTTTGTGTTTAGTGAAATATAGTAGTTCGGTTTCATTCTTATACATGTTTTAACCCATTTTTTCCAACATCATTTACTGAAGAGATTCTTTTTTCCACATTTAATATTCTGGGCACTTTTGTCAAAGATTAGATGTCCATAGGCATGGGGGTTTACTTCTGGGCTCTCAATTCTATTCTACTGGTCAGTGTGTCTATTGATGTTACAGTACCAAGCAGTTTTGATGACAATGTCCCTATAATACAATTTGAGATTCTTTCTTCTCAAGATTGTTTTATCAATTCTAGGTCTTTTCTGGTTCCAAATAAACATTTGTAGCATTTCTTCTATTCTTCTAAAAATGTGGTTGGGATCTTGATGGGGATAGCATTAAAGTTGTATATGGCTCTGGGTAGTATATTTATTTTTATGACGTTATTTCTTCCTATCCATGAATATAGAATATCTTTCACTTCTTGTGTCTTTTTCAATTTCCTTGAGTAGTGACTTAGAATTTTCAGTATAATAGTTTCTTTGGCTGTGTAGAAGCTTTTCAATTTGATGTAGTCCCATTGGATTGTTTCTGCTTTAGTCTTCCTTGCAGTTGGGTTTGATTCAACAAAGATGTCTTTGAGGTGTAGGTGGGAAACTGTTTTACCAATGTTTTCCTTTAAGTATTTGATTGTTTCTGGTCTGACATCCAGGTCTTTGATCCATTTGGAGTTGATTTTTGTTTCTGGTGAAATAAAGTGGTTCAATTTCATTCTTCTGCATGTTACAACCCAGGTTTCCTAGCACCATTTATTGAAGAGAGCCTCCTTCTTCCATTAAATCCTTTGGGCCCCCTTATCAAAGATTAGATGTCCATAGGTCTGGGTATTTATTTCTAGGCTTTCAATTCTGTTCCACTGGTCTGTGTGCCTATTTTTGTTCCAGTACCATGCTATTTTGATGATGATGGCTTTATAATATAGTTTAAGGTCTGGGAGTGTGATGCCTCCATTTCTGTTTCTTTTCCTCAAGATGGTTTTTGCAATTCTAGGTGTTTTCAGGTTCCAGATAAATGATTGTAGTGTTTGTTCTATTCTCTTAAAGAAGCTTGGTGGAACTTTGATGGGTACTGCTGATCACAACCCAATCAACACAATGATTGCCACCTCAACATGCTTCACCTCAGACTGTGTCCAGAGACTTCACGTGTGGAATGACAACCCCTAGCTTCATTACTCGAGTGACACCTTTCCTTTCATAGTATACTCTAATTCCATCTCAGGTGGTTCACTTTCTAACAAAGTCCCAAAACCTAGATATACACCAATTTCTGTGAGAGAGAGCATATGTTCATATGTATATGTAAACTACTACAAAATATATACCTGAAAGCAGAAGTACACTAGAGTTTGCAGTGAGTACCCCCCTAACACTTCCTCTCCACTGTTCCAAACTTTGGGTCCATGATTGCTCAACAATTTGTTTGGCTTCGTATGTTAACTCTCTTTCCAGTCACCAGGTTCCAGATGTCATCAGGATGCCGGCCAGGCTTCCCTGGACTGAAGACCCCACCAATATGTCCTGGAGCTCTGCTTCCCCAGAGACCCACCCTACTAGGGAAAGAGAGAGGCAGACTGGGAGTATGGACTGACCAGTCAATGCCCATGTTCAGCAGGCAAGCAGTTACAGAAGCCAGACCTTCCACCTACAACCCACAATGACCCTGGTTCCATTCTCCCAGAGGGATAGAGAGTGGGAAAGCTATCAGGGGAGGGGGTGGGATATGGAGATTGGGTGGTGGGAATTATGTGGAGTTGTACCCCTCCTACCCATGGTTTTGTTAATTTATCCTTTCTTAAATAAAAAAAAATAATAAAAATTGTCTCAGGAGCAAAAAAACAAACAAACAAAAAAAAACTGGCATAAGGATCCAGGTTCAAGCCCCTGGTTCCCCACCTACAGGGAAGTCACTTCACAAGTGGTGAAGCAGGTCTACAGGTGTCTGTCTTCCCCTCTTCTCTCCATTTCTCTCTGTACTGACAATAATAACATCAATAACAACAATAATAACTACAACAATAAAACAAGGGCAACAAAAGGGAAGAAATAAATAAACATAAAAAAAAGATCAGTTTTTCCAAACACTAAATTTTGCTTAGATACCTTCCCTTTTGGGACTTTTTCAGATAGAAAAAGAGACAGAGATTGAGAGAGAGATGGAAAGACACCACAGTACTAAAGCTCTCCCTCATATCTCCAGCTCCAGCTTGAGCCAAGCACATGTGAAAGCAGGCACCTTCCTAGCACTTAATTATCTTCATCATCCCCCAAATACATCACATTTAATGGAAGATAAGATCAATACGAAGGAGGATAATCAATAAAGATAAAACTGAAAATAAGACTTTGAAGATGAAGCCACCCAGGGGTGAAGATAAAAAAGAAGAAGAAAAAGGAAAAAAAGGCAAGGATGGTGAAATAGAAAGCTTTTTAGCTTTGGAACCAAAAAAATTTAAAATCTGACCCTGCATCAAACTAGTGGCTACACTTTAGCACTTTGTTTTGGTAACAAATGCATTGTTATACCCAACTTTAAGGATTTTTCAGAAGACATGGTATCTGGGAAGGAACTAATAATCAGTTCCAGATGCTAGCATGATGCCAACCAGACTTCCCTGGACAGATAACCGCACCAATGTGTCCTGGAGCTCAGCTTCCCCAGAGCTCTTCCCCACTAGGGAAAGAGAGAGAGAGGCTGGGAGTGTGGATCAACCTGTAAACACCCATGTTCAGCAGGGAATCAATTACAAAAGTCAAACCTTCCACCTTCTGCATCCCACAATGACCTTGGGTCCATACTCCCAGAGGGTTAAAGAATAGGAAAGCTATCAAGGGAGGGGATGGGACATAGAGTTCTGGTGATGGGAATTGTGTGAAGTTGTACCCCTCTTAACCTATGGTTTAGTCAATGTTTCCTTTTTATAAATTAAAAAAAAATTAAAAAAAGGAAAAAAAAGAATTTTCAATATACAAGACTTTCACTTCTTTGGTTAGGTTTATTCCTGTATATTTTATTAATTTGTTGCTATAGTAAAAGAAATAAATTTCTGGATTTTATCTTTTCTAACTTAGTGTTTGCATAGAGGAATGCCACTGACCTTTGAATGGTAATTTTGTAGCCTGACACCTTACTGTATTGCCTGATGATTTCTAAAAGCTCCTTGCTGGATTCCTTAGGTTTTTTCTATGTATACTATCATGTCATCTGCAAATAGGGAGAGTTTGACTTCTTCCCTTCCAATCTGTATCCTTTGAAATCCTTGCTCTTGTCTGATTGCTATGGCAAGAACTTCCAACACTATGTTGAATAATAATGGTGATAGTGGGTAGCACTGTCTAGTACCTGATCTGAGGGGAAATGCTTCAAGTTTTTCACCATTGAGTATGATGTTGACTATAGGTTTGCTATATATAGACTCCACTATCTTCAGGAATTTTCCATCTATTCCCATTTTTTGTAGTGTTTTGATCATAAAAGCATGTTGTATTTTTTCAAAGGCTTTCTCTGCATCTATTGATATGACCATGTAGTTTTTGGTCTTTCTTTTATTGATGTGGTGGATCATGTTGATTGATTTACATATATTAAACTGACCTTGCATCCCTGGGATAAACCCAACTTGGTTATGTGGAGCAATCTTTTTAATATACTGCTATTTCCAGTTGGCTAGAATTTTGTTCAATATTTTAGCATCTAGGTTCATCAGAGATATTGGTCTCTAGTTTTCTTTTTTGGTTGTGTCCCTGTTTGCTCTTGGTATCAAAGTGATGCTGGCTTCATAGAAGCTGGGAGTATTTCTGTGTCTTCTAACTTCTGGAAGACTTTTAAAAGTAGAAGTATTAGTTCTTTGAAGGTTTTGTAGAATTCATTTGTAAAACCACCTGGTCCAGGACTTTTATTTTTGGGAAGGTTTTTGATAACTGTTTCAATTTCATTAGCTGTTATCGGCCTATTTATGTTATCTAGTTCATCTTTACTTAATTTAGGAACTTCCTAGGTATCTAGGAAATCCTCCATTTCTTCCAGGTCCTCTAGCTTGGTGGCATATAATTGTTCATAGAAGTATTGCACATCATGCTGAATTTCTGTGGTGTTGGTGTTTGTTGTTATATCTCTTCCTCCATTTATGATCTGATTTATTTGGGTCTTCTTCCTTTTTTGTTTGGTGAGTCTGGCTAAAGGTTTGTCGATTTTGTTTACTCTTTCAAAGAACCAATATTTACTTTCATTGATGTTTTGTATAGTTTTCTTATTTTCAATGTTATTTATTTCTGTCCTAACTTAGTTCTTTAGGTAGCTTTAGGGTTCCTTTGTTCTTCCTCTGTTAGGTCTTTAAAATGTGCAATCAAGCTGTTTATTTGCGCTTTTTCTTGTTTCCTAATGTGTGCTTGTATGGCTTTGAACATCCCTCTCAGTACTGCCTTAGCTGTGTCCCAAATATTTTGATAACTTGTGTCTTCATTTTCATTGAACTCTTGAAACATCTTAATTTCTTCATTTATTTCTTTTTTGACCCAGTAGTTATTAAGTAGTGTACTGATGAGCTTCCATATTTTGGGACTATTAATAACCTTTTCTTGATTGTTAAGTGTTAGTTTAATTCCACTGTGGTCTGAGAAGATGCTTGAAAATAATTTCAATGTTCTTGAATTTGCTGATGCTGTCTTTGTGGCCTAACATATGGTCTATCCTTCAGAATGACATATGTGGCCTTGAGTAAAATGTGTACTCCAGTTTCTTGGGATGCAAGACTCTGAAAATGTCCAATAGTTCTAGTTTATCTGTCTCTTCATTTAGCTGCCTCTTTTCTTTATAGATTTTCTGCCTGGATGATCTGTTAAGTTGAGAGAGTGGGGTGTTGAATTCCCTTGCTATTACTGTGTTGCTGTTATTATATTGCTATAGCTCCTTCAGTTGATGTTTGATGTATTTAGATGGCTTCTCATTGGGTGCATAGATGTTAATAATTGTTAAGTCCTCTTGATTGACTGATCCACTGAGCATTAAGTAGTGTCCATGCCTATCTATTTATTTTATTTATTTTAAAGTCAATCCTGTCAGATATAAGAATAGCTGTTCATGCCCTCTTCTGTGGTCCATTGGCTTGTATGATAGTTTCCCATCCTTTCACTTTGAGTCTGTGCTTTCTTGTTGAGTGAGTTGGGTTTTCTGTAGACAGCATATTGTTGGGTTGTGTTTTCTGGTCCATCTTCCTACTCTGTGCCTTTTAATAGGTGAATTCAGGCCACTGACATTTATTGATCTCAAAGATTGAAGATATTTTAAAGTCATTATTATAGATTTTTAGAGTGTTCTGATTGATGCCCTATTTATGGTGGACTGAGTTTTTATAGGAGACCTTTCAAAACTTCTTTCAGGGTAGGCTTGGTGATAGTTGATTCTTTCAACTGTTTCTTGTCTGAAAAGTTTTTTATGCCTCTTTCTAGTCTGAATGACAGTCTAGAAGGATACAGTTGTCTCAGTTGAAAGCCTTTCTCAATGTGCACTCGATAGATATCCTGCAATTCTCTTCTGGCCTGTAGCATTTGTGTGGAGAAGTTTGCTGCTAATCTTATGGGTTTTCCTCTGTAGGTGACTGTTTTTCTCTTGCAGCTTTCAGGATCCTTTCTTTATCCTTATTGCCATTCATTCTCAATATGATGTGTCTTTAAGTCTGGGTTAATTCTGTTTGGACCCTCTGGGCTTCTTGAACCTTTTATGTCTTTTTGTTGTCTAGACTAGAGAAGTCCTCAGCTATTATGTCCTGAAGAGTGCTTTCTTCTCCTCCCTCTCTTTCTTCCTCTGGTAAGCAAATAATGTGTATATTATTTCTTTTGAAGTCATCCTAGATGTCTCTGTTGTTGTTTTCAGTATTTCTTAATTTCTTTTTGAGATCTCTTACTTATTTTTTAGTTGTCTGTAATTCATCCTCAATCTTGCTAATTCTGTCTTCAGCCTCATTTATTCTACTCTCTCTCCTTCTACTGCTTTCTGGAGTTCATCTATTTTGTTACCCTGTTCTGATACTATTTTAGCTTGTTCAGCTAGTTGTGTTCTTATTTCAGCTATTTCAGCTTTTAGTTCTCTAACAACCTTGAGATAATTAGTGTTTTCTTCCAGAGTCTCATTTGTTGTTTCTGCATTTCTGATGACAATTCTTTCAAACTCTTTACTCCGGTGATTATTTTCTTAGCTATTGTTTGGATGTTGACCTCATTATTTTGTGCTTCAGCCTTTGGGAGGCTTTTAGCTGGACTCTTGTCCTGGTTCATTTCTACAATATTTCTTCTTGTTGGTGTAACCATTTTATATAATATGCTATGATGTCCCTCTCTCAATATTTTTCAAAGTACTGATCACTCTTCCCTGGATTGACTTGTGTCTAAGTAAGGTAATTAGAGGGTTCATATTTGTGGAAATTGACAGTTGTTTCAAAATTATTTCAACCTCTGAGTTGGAGCACAGTGGCTTAAAAGCCTCTTTTGCTCTTTTTCTTCCCTGTAGGCTATGGGAGCCTGAGGGCTTTTAAAGTATAAGTAGGCAGGGGAGTTGGGTGGTAGCCCAGCAGGTTAAGTGCACGTGGCACAAAGCACAAACCAAAGTAAGGATCCCGGTTTGAGCCCCCAGCTCCCACCTGCAGGGGAGTTGCTTCACAGGCAGTGAAGCAGGTCTGCAGGTATCTATCTTTCTCTCCTCTTCTCCATTCCCCTCCTCTCTCCATTTCTCTCTGTCCTATCTAACAAGGATGACATCAATAACAACAACAATAACTACAACAAAATGAAAAACAACTAGGTCAACAAAAGGAAAATAAATATATATTTTAAAAAAGTATAAGTAGGCTTCTTAGCTTAATCCCTCACTCCTGACCATGAGATAAAGCAGGATGGGGCAGGAATAATCTAGTGGTTATTTAGAGACTCTCACAGCCCCACCATTAGGCCACTGAAGTATAGATCTTCTCCTGAGTTTCCTGGTTAATTCTCTGTCCCCTGGTGTCACACAGGGCCTCCCTGTGGCTGCTCCAGGTTCTGAGGGCAGTATCAATGGAGACTCACATTTGCATTTGTTGATTCTCAGGGGAATCCTCTCCTCCCTTCAACTGTCTTTTTGTTGGTAAAACAGACTGGAGGTGGTGTCTCAAATGGTCAACTGCCTGACTGTTACCAGCCTTTTAATCTCTCCCTAGGCTCCTCTCTGTCCACGAGCCACACATGTTTGCACTCCCTGGTGATTTGGTGGGTTCCTGATGTCATTTTCATCCTGTCTTATTGCTGTCCTAGGTGATCTCCTTCCATAGTCCTAGTTGACCCTTAGAATTCTTTTTCAATGTAAGTTGTAATAGCATCTTTATTGACTCAAGTTCATTCGGTAAAAAGAAAAAGAAAAAATGGGACTCATCAAATTAAAAAGCTTCTGCTTGGCAAAAGAAACTACCAATCAGAGCCATTCCTTACGGAATGGGAGGAGGTCTTTACATGCCATGCATCAGACAAATGTTCAAAATATATAAAGAGCTCGCCAAATCCACAAAGAAGGTACAAATGGTCCCATCCAAAAGTGTTAAGAGGATATGTACAGAATATTGACCAAAAGAGAGACACAAATAGCTAATATACCAGGCAAATATGCTCAAAGTCATTGATTATCAGAGAAATGAAAATAAAGACAACAATGGCATGCCGTGTTACTCTTGTGAGAATGCTATATGTCAGTAAAGAGAGTAACAACAAATATTGGATGTTGAAGAGGTTTTAGGGGTAAAAGAACCATTTTACACTGCTGGTAGGAATACAGATTTGTTTATCTACTTGTGAAGGTCAGTCTGGAGAACTCTCATTAGGCTAGAAACGGACCTACTCTATAATCTGGCAATTTCTCTTTTGGGGATATATCCTAAGGAGATAAACACATCCAAAGAGATCTGTGTATACCTATTTAAAAAGTCTATATGAAATTAGAGTTTAGAATAATTTCATAAGAAAAAAAATGTAGTGTAGACTTAGACTGAGCCATGTGTTATTGGCATTGTGTTGGATCAAAACCAGACAGTACCAATTCCCCTAAATTTCTAGTCACCAAGGACAATACCAAGGGTAAAGAAGTGAACAAATGAATCCAGAGTAGGGCTACAGACAATGTAAAAATGGGAGTAATGACATTATTCAACCAACAGCACAAATAATTATATGATTACAAACTGTAATACCTGTTATGAATATACATTAAAGGATTACAACAGAGGACTAAATGTTACTGAACATTAGGACAGCCTCATGGAGGAAGTGAAACAAGCAAAAAATATGGGTAGTAACAGTTGTACAGTTGTAGAGGGGCAGAAAAGGAAGAAGTTCATATCACTTCAGACAGTGAGATTCTCTGTGCCAAGTATCAATGACCCAAGCCCCAAGATACCATACCCATTATGGTCTTAATGAAGAATTTTTCCTACTTAGTTTTCACTTATATCATGGAGCCAACCTGTTGCCCTCTTTACCTCTTCTGAGAATAGAACTTATAGTACACTCACATTCTTCTTTATTTTTTAAATATATATTATTGAATAAAGACAGAGAGAAAATGAGAGGGAAGGAGAGATACAGAGAGATACCTGCAACACTGCTTCACTACTCACGAAGCTTTCTCCCTGCAGGTGGGCACCAGGGGCTCAAATCAGAGTCCTTGTGCAGAGTAACATGTGCTCAACCTGGTGCGCCACCATGCTGATCCCACTCATATACTTCTATGATGTTTTGTCATAGGATTTAAATAGTTTTTCTTTTTCCACTTTCCTCTATTGTGTCTGGTTCAATATTAGTGCAATTTTAACAATGGGATATATTCATATAACACCTTTCATTATTTGTCAGGATCTGTTTGGAGTGAAGAGGCCAGGAAAAGAGGCTTTAAGTGAGCAAAATAAATAAGAAGGAAAGAAGCCAGTACATAAACAGCAGAGATTTTGGGAACTGTGATCAGATGGAAGATGATTAATATTTTCAGTGTTTATCAACGATGATTTGTGATGGACTAATAGTCATGGATAAGAATATTCAGCCTAGAATCCTGGCAAGTCTGTTCCACACCAAAAACAAAAATACATAACAACAATAACATACACACATAGACACAAACGCACAAAACAAGAACATCCAATATAATTATTAGTTCATAAAACACATTACACAAAAAGAACTGCAGTCTTACGTGGTGACTCAACACTGTCAGAAAAGCAAGTAAGATAACCATTTGATTGATAAGAGAGATCCACATATGTTCTATGCTGAGCTATAAATGTTTTATTCATTTGAGTATTCTCAGGCTTCTGTAATATGGGAATAGAACTTGGAGAGAGTCATTTTCTAAAAGTAACCTATGTAACTATTCAAAGGTAACTGAAGTATTAAGTTACTAAATAATGATGTGAGAATGTTGTGAGGCAAGAAAGTATGAGTAACATTTAGTAAACATTTTATTCTTTTTGATCTATTGCCACCCCACATTGTTTCGTTCATGGATTACCCATCTTAATAGAGTCTGCCTCTTAATATGCAAGTTCAGAACCTCAGATAATTGGCACTCTTATGCATCTTCACTGTTAAGTAGTCTCTTCTTGGGGACTCGACGGTGGCACACCTGGTTGAGTGTACAAGTTACAATGTGAAAGGACCCAGGTTTGACCCCCAATCTATATCTGCATGGGGAAAGCTATACAAGCAGTGAAGAAGTGCTTCAGGTGTCTCTCTATATCTCATTCTCTCACTTCCTCGTTCATTTCAATTTTTCTCTGCCTCTATCAAAATACACAAAATATTAGGAAAGGAGTCTCTCCTAAAGGAATATGACCTGGAAACAGTAACTTAGACACACTGGCTCTACACATTTCCTTTTGAAGATTGTAATATGTGGAAGAACAGGGATTTTGCAGATGCTATTCTAATGTGATTGGAAGCAGTGTCTAGATGGTTTCTAGTAGCAACTGTGGTCTTAATACATGTCCAGCTTGGCAATGCTGATGTTATAAATTGGGATCAGTGTAACCCAGGGATTAGAGCTATGGTCTAGTCACTCCCTCTGTGTGATTTTGGAGTAATGAAGCTGAAGGCTTGACATTCCATACCTGGCATCTCTGGACATGATCTGAAGTGAAGCATACTGAGATGGTACTTGTTGGAACATTTGATTTTCTTGCTTGAGTGCCTCTTTGACCCAGTGATTATTAAGCTGCATGTTGCTGAGTTTCCAAATTTTGTGACTTTTAGTAATTTTCTGTTTGTTGTTGAGTGTTAGTTTTACTCCACTGAGTTCCGAGAAGATTCTTGGGATGATTTCAATGCTCATTAATTCGTTGATACTATCTTTGTGGCCTATCATGTGGTATATTCTTGAGGATGTGTTGTGTGGATTTGAAAAGAATGTGTATTCCAGTTTTTTGGGGTGAAGAACTCTGAAAGTGTCCAGGAGGTCTAGTCTGTCCATCTCTTCAATTAATTCTCTTGTTTTTTTGTTGATTCTCTGCTTAACTGATCTAAGTGTGAGAACATATTATCTGAAAATAATGGTAATGTAATTTCTTCTTTTATAAACTTGAATTCATTTGGTATCTCTTTCTTGTCTGATTGCACTGATGAAGACTTCTAGGACTATGTAAAAGACATCTTGCATTGGGTCCATAACACTTTATTAACCCCTATATGCCTCCCCCAATTAGAGTCCTTGGTTCTGCTATAATTTGTCACTCTGTATTTTCCTTTTCTGTATGTCTTAAATTTTATTTATGAGTGAGGTTATCTAGCATATGTTCTTCTTGTGGCTTTTAACACTCAACATCTTTCCTTCACGTTCCTGTATGGTGCCATAGTGTAGCAAAAGATATTTCATTATTTATTGCAGTTGCATAGTATTCCATTGTGTACATATACCAGAATTTTCTATTTTTTATTTATAAAAAGGAAACATTGACTAAACCATAGTATAAGAGGGGTACAACTCCACAGAATTCTCACCACCAGAACTCTGTATCCCATTTGAAAGGTACTGAAAGAAGGACCTCATAACATACCATATAGAATGGATAAATCAAGAAAAATATTGGAGAAATGACACAGGACAAAAGTGAAGCTAAAATCCCCCCAAAGTTTGAAGCACGAAATAATGATGTTAACATCCAAACACTACCTAAGGAAATAATCACCGGAGTCAGTAAAGAGTTTGAAAGAATTATCATCAGAAATGCAAACACAACAAATGAGACTCTGGAAGAAAACACTAATTATATAAAGGTTATTAGCTGAAGCTGAAATAGCTGAGCTAAGAACACAAATAGCTGAAGAAGCTAAAAGAATATCAGAAAAGGGCAACAAAATAGCTGGACTACAGAAAACAGTACAAGTTAGAGAGAATAGAATAAATGAAGGTGAAGACAGACTTAGCAAGATCAAGGACAAATTAGGAAACTAAGAAAGAAGGGAGATATTTCAAAAACAGATTAAGATATAATGAAAACAATAACAGAGACCTGTGGGATGACTTCACAAGAAATAATATAGACATTACTGGCTTACCAGAGGAAGAAAGAGAGGGAGGGGAAGAAAGCATTTTTCAGGACATGATACCTGAGACATTCTCTTGTCTAGGCAACATGAAAGACATAAAGGTTCAAGAAGCACAGAGGGTCCCAAACAGAATTAACCCAGACTTAAAGACATCAATATATGATATCAATAAATGTCAATGGCCTGAATTCACCTATTAAAAGGCACAGAGTAGGAAGATGGACCAGAAAACAAAACTCAACAGTATGCTGTCTACAGGAAACCCACCTAACTCAACAAGACAAACACAGTCTCAAAGTGAAGGGATGGAAAACTATCATACAAGCCAGTAGATTACAAAAAAGGGCAGGAGCAGCTATTCTCATATCTGATATGATAGACTTTAAAATAAATAAAATTGAAAAAAGATAGGGATGGACATTACTTAATGCTCAGAGGATCAGGCAATCAAGAGGACTTAACAATTATTAATATCTGTGTACCCAGTGAGAAGCCATTTAAATATATCAAACATCAACTTAAAGAGCTATGTCAATATGGAAATAGCAACACAGTAATAGTAGGGGACTTCAACACCCCACTTTCTCAACTTGACAGATCATCCAGGCAGAAAATCTATAAAGAAAAGAGGGAGCTAAATGAAGAGATAGATAAACTAGAACTATTGGACATTTTCAGAGTCTTGCATCCCAAGAAACTGGAGTACACATTTTACTCAAGGCCACATATGTCATTCTGAAGGATAGACCATATGTTAGGCCACAAAGACAGCATCAGCAAATTCAAGAACATTGAAATTGTTTCCAAGCATCTTCTCAGACCACAGTGAATTTTAAACTAATCGTTAACAATAAACACAAGATTAATAATAGTTCAAAAATGTGGTAGCTCAACAGTACAATAATTAACAACCATTGGGTCAAAAAAGAAATAAATGAAGAAATCAAGATGTTTCAAGAGTTCAATGAAAATGAAGACACAAGCTATCAAAATATTTGGAACACAGCTAAGGCAGTACTGAGAAGGACATTCAAAGCCATACAAGCACACATTAGGGAACAAGAAAAAGCTCAAATAAACAACCTGATTGCTCATCTTAAAGACCTAGAAGAAGAAGAACAAAGGAATCTTAAAGCTACCAGAAGAACTAAAGATAGGGCAGAAATAAAAATTGAAAATAAGAAAACTATACAAAACATCAATGAAAGTAAATGTTGGTTCTTTGAAAGAGTAAACAAAGTCCACAAACCTTTAGCCAGACTCACAAAACAAAAAAATGGTAAAGACCCAAATAAGTTGGATTGTAAATGAAAGAGGAGCTATCACAACAGATACTACAGGAATCTCACATATCCTGCAAGGCTTCTATGAACAACTATATGCCACCAAGCTAGAAAACCTGGAAGAAGTGGACAAGTTCCTAGGTATCTACAAAGTTCCAAATACTACATAAAGAGGAACTAGATAATATGAACAGGTCTGTCACAGCCAATGAAATTGAAGCAGTTATCAAAAACTTTCCCAAGAATAAAAGTCCTGGACCAGATGGTTTTACAAATGAATTATACAAAACTTTCAAAGAAGAACTAATTTCTCTACTTTTAAAAGTCTTCTAGAAGACTGAAGACACTGGAATACTCCCTCCCAGCTTATAAGAAGCCAACATCACTCTGATACCAAAAGCAGACAAAGATACAATCAAAAAAGTAATCTACAGACCAATATCTCTGATGAACATAGATGATAAAATATTGATCAAGCTTCTAGCCAACTAATACAGCGTTATAGTAAAAAGATTGTTCATCATGACTAAATGGGGTTTATCTCAGTGATGTAAGCTTGGTTTAATATACGTAAATCAATGAACATGATCCACCATATCAATAAAAGCAAGACAAAAAAAAACTGGTTATATCAGTAGTTGCAGAGAAACCTTTTGACAAAATCCAACATCCCTTTGTGATCAAAACACTACAAAAAAAGGGAATATATGGAAAATTCCTCAAAATAGTGGAGTCTATATCTAGCAAACCTACAGCCAACATCATATTCAATGTTGAAAAACTGAAAACATTTCCCATCTGATCAGGTACTAGAAAGGTCTGCCCACTATCTCCATTACTAGTCAACATAGTGTCGGAAATTCTTGCCATAGCAATCAGGCAGGAGAAACGAATTAAAAGGATGCAGAATGGAAGATAAGATGTCAAACTCACTCTATTTGTGAATGATATGATAGTATACATAGAAAAAACCTAAGGAATCCAGCAAGAACATTTTGGAAAATATCAGCCAATACAGTAAGGTGTCAGGCTACAAAATTAACATAGAAAAAGTCAGTGTCATTCCTTTTTGCAAACAATGTTAGAAGAAGATGAAATCCAGAAATTAATTCCTTTTACTATAGTAACAAAAACAATAAGACATCTAGGAATACACCTAACCAAATAAGTGAAAGACTTTTATACTGAAAATTAGGAGTCACTACTCAAGGAAATTGAAAAAGAACAAAGAAGTGGAAAGATAATCCATGTTCATGGATTGGAAGAATTAACATCATTAAAATGAATATATTACCCAGAGCCATATACAAAATTAATGTATTCCCCATTAAGATTCCAACCACATTTTTTTTAGTAGAATAAAACAAAAGCTACACAGGTTTATCTGGAACCAGAAGAATCTGAGAATTGCCAAAACAATCTTGAGAAGAAAGAAAAGAACCGGAAACATCCCACTCCCAGATCTCAAATTGCATTATAGGGACATTGTCATCAAAACTGCTTCGTACTGTAACATTAATATACATACTGACCAGTGGAATAGAATTGACAGCCCAGAAGTAAGCCCCCACACCTATGGACATCTAATCTTTGACAAAGGTGTGCATACTATTCAATGGGGAAAGAAAATTCTCTTCAACAAATGGTGCTGGAAAAAAATGGGTTGAACCATGCAGAAGAACGAAACTGAACCGCTATATTTCACCAAACACAAAAGTAAATTCCAAGTGGATCAAGGACTTGGGTGTTAGACCACAAAAAATCGGATACTTAGAGGAAAATATTGGCAGAACTCTTTTCCACATAAATTTTAAAGACATCTTCAATAAAATGAGTACAATTACAAAGAAAACTAGGACAAGAATAAACCAATGGGACTACATCAAATTAAAAAGATTCTGCACAGCAAAAGAAACTACTACCCAAACAAAGAGACCCCTGACAGAATGATTAAAGATCTTTACATGCCATACGTAAGACAAGAGGCTAATAACCAAAACATATAAAGAGCTTGCCAAACTCAACAACAAAAAAATGACCCTATCCAAAAATGGGAAGAGTGTATTGACAGAATATTTACCACAGAAGAGAGCTGAAAGATTGAGAAACACATGAAAAAATGTTCCAAGTCATTGATTGTCAGAGTAATGCAAATAAAGACAACAGTGAGATACCACTTCACTCCTGTGAGAATGTCAGACATCAGAAAAAGTAGCAGCAGCAAATTCTGGAGAGGTTATGGGGTCAAAGGAACCCTCCTTCACTGCTGGTGGGGATGTCAGTTGGTCCAACCTGGTGGGAGCAGTCTGGAGAACTCTCAGAAGGCTAGAAATGGACCTACCCTATCATCCTGCAATTATTCTCCTGGGTATATCCTATGGAACCAAACACAACCATCCAAAAAGATTTTGTATACCTATGTTCATAATAGTACAATTTATTATAGCTAAAACCTGGAAGCAACCCAGGTGTTCATCAACAGATGAGTGGCTGAGCAAGTTGTGGTATATATACACAATGGGATGGTACTCAGTTATTAAAAATGGTCACCATTTTCAGCCCATCTTGGATGGAGCTTGAAGATATCATATTAAGTGACATAAGTCAGAAACAGAAGGGTGAATATGGGATGATCTCAGTTATAAGCAGAAGTTGAAAAACAAGGTAAAAGAGAAAGAACTGTGCAGAATTTGGACTGGAGTTGGTGTATTGCACCAAAGTAAAAGACTCTGGGGCTGGTGGGGGGGAGAATATAGGTCCTGGAAAAGGATGAAAAAATACCCAGTCAGGTTTATTATTATTATTATGTGGAAAACTGGGAAATGTTATGCATGTACAAACTACTGTATATACTGTTGAATATAAAACATTAGTCCCCCAATCAAAATAATTAATAATAATAATATACAGCTAATTATATTTTAAATACCAGATTAACTTGATGTTTCTTATTTTTATTGATTTTGCCCTTGATTATTAACAAATTTATTTGCCTATTTCTCACCTACTCTTTCATTTAAATACTGTTTATAAATAAATTAATATTTTCTTTTTTACTCACATGAATTTTGTAATCATGTAAATGTCAGCCTTCTAGTTAAGAGATCCAAAATGGTGTTGATGTTGATTAAGTATTTGGATAGTATTATCAAGTTTTTAATATGGTACTCTGCCATTTTCAAAGCACTTACATGTACAAGTGAGGAGATGGAGGTCAAGAGAATTTAAGTGATTTGACAGGTTGCAAAGCAGCTGTTTCTATTTGATAAAAAGTTACAGAAAGGAATGATAGTAAGTTACCAAAGCCAGAACAACAATTTTGTTCCCTGAATCCTTCCCTGGTACTTTGTTTTTCTGACTTCCAGACCATTCTAATGCAGTTGATGAACTGTACACAGGTGTTTCTATATACTAAAATTCATCATTCACAGGTTGAAAATTTCACAGTGAATTAGATGCTCTAGCAATGAAAAAAATGATTGACAATACTATATATATTTAGGTAAAAGCATATTTAGAGCTTAATCAACTCTCTGTTTCACTTGTCACAGGCATAACTGAATTGCTTCTACTTATGGCACAGACATGGGTTTATTCACTAGCAAGTACAAAAGTAACAATCCTAGCTGCCAGATACTGCTAGATAATGAAAGTTTGAAAGTAAAACCTCAAGGTTGTAAACAGCAGAATATATGTTAAAGTGTTAATGATAAAAATATTTAATTAATTCGAGGGGTATTTTTTTTATTTAAGAAAGTATTAATTAACAAAACCATAGGGTAGAAGGGGTACAACTCCACACAATTCCCACCACCTAATCTCCATATTTCACCCCCTTCCCTGATAGATTTCCCATTCTCTATCCCTCTTGGAGCATGGACCCAGGGTCATTGTGGGTTGCAGAAGGTAGAAGGTCTGGCTTCTGTAATTGATTCCCCGCTGAACATGGGCGTTGACTGGTAGGTCCATATCCCAATCTGCCTCTCTCTTTCCCTAGTAGGGTGGGTTTCTGGGGAAGCAGAGCTCCAGGACACATTGGTGGGGTCTTCAGTCCAGGGAAGCCTGGCTGGCATCCTGATGACATCTGGAACCTGGTGATTGAAAAGAGAGTTAACATACGAAGCCAAACAAATTGTTGAGCAATCATGGACCCAAAGCTTGGAATAGCGGAGAGGAAGCATTAGGGGGGTACTCACTGCAAACTCTAATGTACTTCTGCTTTCAGGTATATATTTTGTAGTAGTTTACAGATACATGTGAACATATGCTCTCTCTCACAGAAACTGGTATATATCTAGGTTTTGGGACTTTGTTAGAAAGTGAACCACCTGAGATGGAATTAGAGTATACTATAAAAGGAAAGGTCTCACCCGAGTAATGAAGCTGAAGGGTAGTCATTCCACACGTGAAGTCTCTGGACACAGTCTGAAGTGAAGCATGTTGAAGTGGCAATCATTGTGTTGTTTAGGTTTTAATCGGCAGGTGTAATATTATTTTATATGGATTGGGAGAGGCATACAGGAAAGTGGGCCCTATCCAATGGTTCCAGGACTGGGGGAAGTAGAGGCTCTATAGTGGAGATGTGAGGTTTCTGCTGTCTTAGGGTTCAAAAAGACAATCGATGGTTAATGTTATCATCACATTATTTGGTAATTGGGTTAACTTTGAAAAGTCCTTTTGTTAGGGTTTGCTGTACAGTACCCAGTATCTTGTATATAGCTGTGCTATTGGTTGCTTCTGATCTACTTGGTCTAGGCTTTTGAGAGAGTCTGCATATCAATTACACAGCCTATATATTGAAAAGATTCATTTTGTGTTTTGAAAAACTTTGAGACATACAATTAATTTCCCAATCTCATATTAATTAACTAGTGATTTATATGACTACATTTTACTAGGAGTGTACATAAACACCATTCCCATCACCAAAAGACTGTGACCCATCCCTCCCACCCACTCCCACCCCCCACTGTCCCAGGAAGCTG
Source organism: Erinaceus europaeus (assembly GCF_950295315.1). Classification (NCBI taxonomy): domain Eukaryota; kingdom Metazoa; phylum Chordata; class Mammalia; order Eulipotyphla; family Erinaceidae; genus Erinaceus; species Erinaceus europaeus. Next base: position 57,393,604 of record NC_080164.1, read on the forward strand.
CATGTCTACCCCTCACCACTGGGTTTTTAGTTTGGTGCCCTACTTACAATTTGGTCAGGTCCTGCTTTTAGTTTCCCTTTCAGATCTTCTTCCTCAACTTCTGTTGATGAGTGGGATCATTCCATACTCATCTTTATCTTTCTGACTTAGCTCACTTAACATAATTCCTTCTAGCTCTGTCCATGATGGGTCAGAGAAGGTGGGTTCATTGTTCTTGATAGCTGCATAGTATTCCATTGTGTATATATACCACAGCTTTCTCAGCCACGCATCTGTTGTTGGGCACCTGGGTTGCTTCCAGGTTTTAGCTATTATGAATTATGCTGCTATGAACATAGGAGTACACACCACTTTTGGTTGGGTGTTATGGAGTCCTTGGGGTATATGCCCAGGACAGGAATTACTGGATCATATGGAAGGTCCATGTCTAGCCTTCTGAGAGTTTTCCAGACTGCTCTCCACAGAGGCTGTACAATGTACATTTCCACCAGCAATGCAAAAGGGTTCCTCTGTTCCCACAGCCTCTCCAGCATTTGTTGCTGCTGTCCTTTTTGATGTATGCCATTCTTACAGGAGTGAGGCGGTATCTTAGTGTTGTCTTAATTTGCATTTCTCTGACAATCAGTGACCTAGAGCAGTTTTTCATATGCTTGTTAGCCTTTTGGATCTCCTCTGAGGTGAATGTTTTGTTTATATCCTCTGCCCATTTTTGGATGGGGTCATTTGCTTTTTTGAGCTAAGTTTGCTGAGCACTTTATATATTTTGATCATTAGTTTCTTGTCTGATGTACGGCATGTGAAGATCTTCTTCCATTCTGTGAGGGGTCTCTTTGTTTGTTTAATAGTTTCTTTGGATGTGCAGAAGCTTTTCAATTTGATGTAGTCCCATTGGTTTGTTTCTGCTTTAGTCTTCTTTGCAATTGGGTTTGATGCAACAAAGATGTCCTTGAGGTGTATGTGGAAAAGTGTTTTACCAATGTTTTCCTCTAAGTATTTGATTGTTTCTGGTCTGACATTTAGGTCTTTGATCCATTTGGAGTTAACTTTTATTTCTGGTGAGATAAAGTGGTTCAATTTCATTCTTCTGCACGTTACAACCCAGTTTTCCCAGCACCATTTATTGAAGAGAGCCTCCTTTTTCCATTTATCCTTTGGGCTCCCTTATCAAAGATTAGATGTCCATAGGTGTGGGGATTTATTTCTGGGCTTTCAATTCTGATCCACTGGTCTGTGTGCCTATTTTTGTTCCAGTACCATGCTGTTTTGATGATGATGGCTTTATAATATAGTTTAAGGTCTGGGAGTGTGATGCCTCCATTTCTGTTTCTTTTCCTTAAGATGGTTTTGGCAATTCTAGGTGTTTTCAGGTTCCAGATAAATGATTGTAGTGTTTGTTCTATTCTCTTAAAGAAGCTTGGTGAAACTTTGATGGGTATTGCATTAAATTTGTATATGGCTCTGGGGAGAATATTCATTTTGATGATATTTATTTTTCCAATCCATGAGCATGGGATATCTTTCCATTTCTTGGTATCAGTTTCTATTTCCTTGAGTAGCGACTCATAGTTTTCAGCATACAAGTCTTTCACTTCTTTGGTCAACTTTATTCCTAGGTATTTGATTGATTTTGCTGAAACAGTAAATGGGAGTGATTTCTGGATGTCTTCTTCTTCAGATTTAGTGTTTGCGTAAAGAAATGCCACTGATTTTTGTACATTGATTTTGTAGCCTGATACCTTGCTATATTGCCTAATAACTTCCAGTAGTTTTCTGCTGTATTCTTTAGGTTTTTCTATGTATACTATCATGTCATCTGCAAATAGTGAGAGTTTAACTTCTTCCCTTCCAGTCTGTATTCCTTTGATTCCTTTCTCTTGCCTGATTGCTACGGCAAGAACTTCTAATACTATGTTGAAGAGTAACAGTGACAGTGGACAGCCCTGTCTAGTCCCCTATTTGAGGGGGAATGCTTTCAGCTTCTGTCCATTGAGTATGATGTTGGCTTTAGGTTTGCTATATATAGAATCCACTATCTTGAGGAATTTCCCATCTATTCCTATTTTTTTGTAGAGTTTTAAGCATGAATGGGAGTTGGATTTTGTCAAAGTCTTTCTCTGCATCTATTGAGATAATCATATGGTTTTTGGCTTTGCTTTTATTGATGTGGTGAATACATTGATTGACTTACGGATGTTGAACCAGCCTTGCATTCCTGGGATGAATCCCACTTGGTCGTGATGAACAATCTTTTTGATATGTTGCTGTATCCAGTGGCCAAGATCTTGTTTAATATTTGGCATCTATGTTCATCAGAGATATTGGTCTGTAGTTTTCCTTTTTTGTTCTGTCCCTTTGAGCTTTTGGTATCAGGGTGATGTTGGCTTCATGGAAGATGGAAGGGAGTATTCCTGTTTCTTCAATCTTATGGAAAAGCTTCAGAAGTATGGGAACTGTTTCCTGAAAGTTTTGTAGAATTCGTTTGTGAAGCCATCTGGTCCTGGACTTTTGTTGTTGGGGAGATTCTTAATAACGGTTTCAATTTCTTTGTCTGTGATTGGTGCATTTAGGTTTTATAGTTCTTCTTGGTTCAGTTTTGGAAGGGCATAGGTTTCTAGGAATTGTTACATTTCTTCCAGATTCTATAGCTTGGTGGCATATAGTTCTTTATAGAAGTTTCGCAGGATTCTCTAGATTTCTGTGGTGTCAGTTGTGATATCTCCTCCATCACTTACAATTCTATTAATTGAGTCTTCTCTTTTTTGTTTGGTGAGTCTGGCTAGGGGTTTGTCAATTTTGTTTAATCTTTCAAAGAACCAACATTTGGCTTCATTGATCTTTTGTATGGTTCTTTTATTTTCAATGTTGTTTATTTCTGCTCTAACTTTAGTGATTTCTGTCCTTCTGGATGCTTTAGGGTTCCTTTGTTCCTCTTCCTCTAAGTCCTTGAGGTGTGGTGTAAGGTCGTTCATTTGAGCTTCTTCTTGATGTTTAATATGAGATTGTATGGCTATAAGTTTCCCTCTCAGTACTGCTTTAGCTGTGTCCCAAATATTTTGATAGGTTCATTTTCGTTTGTTTCCAGGAACATTTGAATTTCCTGCTTGAGTGAGTCTCTGACCCAGTGGTTCTTAAGGAGTATGTTGTTTAGTTTCCAAATTCTGTGACTTTTAAATATTTTCTGTTTGTTGTTAAATGTTAGTTTTACTCCACTGTGATCTGAGAAGATACTTGGGATGATTTCAATGTTCTTGAATTTATTGATGCTGTCTTTGTGGCCTAACATGTGTTCTATCCTTGAGTATGTGTTATGTGGATTTGAAAAGAAGGTGTATTCCAGTTTTTTGGGGTGAAGGACTCTGAAAATGTCCAAGAGGTCTAGTCTGTCTATCTCTGCATTCAATTCTCTTGTATCTTTGTTGGGTCTCTGCTTTGTTGATCTGTCTAAGTGTGAGAGTGGGTTATTGAACTCTCCCACTATTATTGTATTACTATTGATGTATTTTTGAAATTCTTTCAGTAAGTGCTTGACATATTTAGATGGTCCCTCATTGGGTACATAGATGTTAATGATTGTCAAGTCTTCTTGGCTGATTGATCCTCTAATCATTATGTAATGTCCTTGCCTATCTTTTATTACTTTATTTAATTTAAAATCTATTGTGTCTGAGATGATAATGGCTGTTCCTGCTCTTTTATGTGATCCGTTAGCCTGTATGATAGTTTTCCATCCTTTCACTTTAAGTCTATGTTTATCTTGTTGTGACAGATGGGATTCTTGCAAGCAGCATATGGTTGGATTATGTTTTCTGATCCATCCCCCAACTCTGTGCCTTTTGATGGGTGAGTTTAAGCCATTGACATTTATTGATATTATGGATTTAATGTATTGTAGTGCCATTGTTAAAAAAAATTTTTTTTTGTTTGCTCTGATATATTGCCAGTATTGTAGTGATGTTCTTGCATATAAGAGGTCTTTTAGAACCTCTTTCATGGCCATTTTGGTGATGGTTGCCTCCTTTAACTGTTGTTTGTCTAAGAAGGTTTTGATCCCTCCATCTAGTTTGAATGAAAGTCTAGCAGGATATCCTTGGTTGAAACCCTTTTTCATTCAGGGCTCGATAGATATCTTGCCATTCTCTTCTGGCTTTTAGAGTTTGAGTGGAGATGTCTGCAGATAATCTTGTGGGTTTTCCCTTGTATGTGACTTTTTGTTTCTCTCTTGCAGCCTTTAGGATCCTTTCTTTATCCTTACTTCTTCTCATTGTGACTATGATGTATCTTGGTGTCTTTAGGTCTGGGTTGATTCTGTTTGGTACTCTCTGGGCCTCTTGAATCTTGATGTCCTTTCTGTTATTCAGGTTGTTTCCAGAAGATGTGGTCAGAGCTCAAGCCACTAGCAGCTTCTCAGTCCCTTGAGGGGTATTTCTATAGAGAAAGAATTGGGCATTCAAATTTATGAGTGAGGTATCATGCAGTGTTCGTTATACTTTGAGACATCTATATAAATGTGCTTTTCTTTAATAAACTGTTAGTTTAAGCAGGATGGTCTGTGTCTTGTGTACACTTATACAAGTATGTGTGATATAAAATACTTGGGACTGGGTGGAGTAGAATTGGGTGAGCCAGTAAAACTGTAGGAGAAAAAGACAAAACTAATACAAAGGCATTGAAGAAGTAAAATATGGTGTTTGTTTCATCCACCACTACTCTTTTCCTCTTATTCCTTTCTTGTCCTTTCTTTTACTCTTGTCTGCTAGTGCTGAGAGTTTGTAATTCAATTCGTCGTTTTTGCCAGCCATTGTTGCACTAGATATGCTCCATTCATCCCTGTTCCCATTGGGCTTTGAAAACAAGCTCTATGGTCCTGCTCTGTTTGTTGTCAAGAATGAAAGGTTTAGAGTAGGAATGTTTCCCAGACAGGAGGTGAAGGGGTCAGCCTGGACCTCTGGACATGTGTGGTGCTTAACTTGCAGGCATGGTATGTGAAAAGGCTGGTGACTCCCAGTGCTTCTGACAGCAGTTTGTGCATGTGCCGCAAAACATGGCTCAGATCATGAGATTGCCTGTCAGGTCATCTGCTGTGAAATCCATTATGAAAAACACCCAGAAATTGATGCCTGACTTCAAATCCTTAGTTTACTAAATTGCAGAAATTATCTTTGGAAGGTTTTGTCATATATATAATATATATATATATATATATATATATATATATATATATATATATATATATATATATATAATTTTTTCAATAATACCTCATGAAAAGTGCTAGTTGAATGAATCTGTCACTGAAACTTTAATTCCAGATTACTACAGTGCAAGATCTGCTATTATAAGTAAAAACACATCTTCAGAAAGTTCACAACAGTTTGAAGTAGATAAGCTATTGAAATGCAAGAGAAAAATCTACACTTTAAGATTAGTCAAACAGTGATCATAGTCCGATATATAAACACAGTCTCACTACTGTCAGAGTAAAATGGTCCTTAATGTGCTACTCCAAGAGCAGTTTAGCATTACCTAAGCCTATAAATAATGGTATAAATTATCTTAAAGAATTATTTGCTTGTGAGTATGGCACAGAATTTAAAAGCAAATAGAAAACCACTACATTACCAAAGTCCTAGACTTTCTTGATACCTTTTTTAAAAACCTCTATTTGTTTTAAACCACAATTTACTAGAAGAATGTTACCAAGAAGTTGGGGGGGGGCATTCAAAACAATTTAAGTAGATTTACTCAAAAGAAACCTCAAAGTGCTACTGCTTTTTATGAGACAATAAAAAAAAATATGTGAGTAAGTTGTTCTTACTCCTAGTTCACTGTGCTGTTTATTGGGTGGAATAGAGGTGAAGCTGTGCTTTATTTATTGTATCTTTAGAAGATTATTATTTCATGGTATTTTACTGCTAGTGTGAGCTATGATTTTATAACAAAGATTTTATTTGCTTTGACAAATGACAAGAAATAATATTCAGAAAAAAAAGAAGTGAAACTTATAATATGGAAAGACTAGTGAAGAAACCCTTGAGAATTCCAGAAAAATAAATCAGAATCTGACTGATCTTGGCATTTTTACTTTGAGACCAGTTTTTGCAAAATTTTCTATTGAGTGTGCCAATAATCAATACCCTGAAATGATTCAGTTTCTGAAATTACTAGAATTTGGCAACGAGGGAGAAAAGGAGGAAGGAACAGACATGATTAGGAAACTAAAAGTTATTTTGTTAGTACTGGAACAAATGTTTTCAGAATCTGATCACAGATATCCCTTTCAGATTTTAAGCCTGATCAGTGCATATCCCCACTATACCTTTTTTATTTGCTTAAAGCAATTACTTCCATAGTCAGTGATTCCAGAGTTTTCTATACAATCTACTTCATATGCTATCGATGACCTTAGACACACCAGGCTAACTCTAAATTAGTGATGAACAGAGCTGGAGGGATGTATTATAGTAGTTATAAACCATAAGAAGGTATTTAAATAGATAGATAAGACACATGCAAATCTTTTCATTGCCATGACAACCATCTTGATATAGGTTTTTCCATATGTAGCAAGAAGGGCAGAGCAAAAGACACTGGAAAAATAGCAGGAACCTGTAATGAAAATGAACCCTGGCAGGGGATTAGTCCAGATCTTGATCATTTATTAACTCTTAATAGAATACAAACTTCCATAGTAACACACTACTCACCAGGGCAGAGAAGTACATTTCCAAACCTCTGCTCAGCTATGTGATTGCATCCCAGGTCCCATGTCTTCACTGATTTAACTCTGCCTCTGACTGATGAAAGAAAAGAAGGCAGGAGAAATAGCAGGTTGCTACTTAATGTGAATTCTCTGTTGCTCCCATAGAGGCTTTCAGAGAGGGGTTCAATCAATACTCAAATGCATGATAATCTGTAGATATGTCTTTGTTTGTTTTGTTGATTAGAAAGCCTAAAGGATTTTTAATATAATGCAGTACCCTTCATCTCAAAGCAGAACGGTGTGTGTGTGTGCGTGTGTGTGTGTGTGTGTGTGTGTGTGTGTGTGTGTGTGTGTGTGTGTGTGTGTGCCTCTATCTTGAGGGAGGTAAAAGGAAATGTACTCTTTCTCCCTTCAGGCCTTTCTCACTAGTCTTATCTCCCCCTTTCTTTCTTTGCTTAGAGCTTTCTTCAGAATACAAACATAATTTCACGGTAAGTCTAGGCACAGATGATCCTGTTATGACCTAGGAAGCTCCCTCTAGAAATGCTTTCTCCTGCCACAGATCTGTGAAGGCATTCTTCCAGTCATCTCACCCCAGTCAGCTTCACTCTGAGCATCTGCTCAGAGGTGAATGACAAGGGTAAGAGAACACAAGTGTCCCTCAAGCTAGGAGTAACATTTCCCTCTGAAGATCACAGACCCTCATATGCCCTTGAATCTTTTGAAATATAAATGACAATTCTACTTGCGACTTTGAATGCCAAGACTGGTACTGTCAGAGACACCAAAGACATTAAAATTCTACAGTCAGATCTTCGTATGTGCACTCAATGTATAGATTCTTTTTGACACAAATTGGAATTTTAACACTCAAGTAAACATTTCTGAAAACAAGCTGACTTATCAATTAAAGCAATGATAAATAATTCGGCTAAACTTCAGTATGTTTGGTGAAAGTGTTGGCTCAGTCACCCATATTCTGCAGCTGTTTTAAAAACCATGAACTTCCTTTCTGTTCTTTCTACATACCAAGATCAAGGTTATAAAGTACTTTCCTATTAAAAGTAGCTTAAAAGCTAACTTGGTAGTAGCCCTTATACAACAAACTACAAGGTATCATTTGAATATATTTTCTTAAAAGATAGTTAAGTGTTGGTGTACTGCATCAAAGTAAAAGACTGGGGTGGAGGGGAGGGTCCAGGTCCTGGAACCTGGTGTCAGTGGAGGACCTAGTGGGGGTTGTATTTTTATGTGGAAATGTTATACATGCACAAACTATTATATTTCATTGTCAACTGTAAACCATTAATTCCCTAATAAAGAAATTTTAAAAACTAGTTAATTGGCAATCTATCATATCAGGAAGTTGAGACAAGAAATGGTTAATCAACAAGCCCCCTTCAGCAAAGTGCAATTTAAAATCTGGCTTATCTGATTTCACTTGATCTCTGGAAAACATTCTAATTTTATATAAATTGAAGACTAACTGTAGCCTCCAAACTGTTGGTATTAACACCATAGGGCATCCTGTGTACTGATGTCTCAGTTCCTTATCCAGAATACGTGCTCTGTCTGACGAATTTGGGGGTGTTGTTTTGCCTTCAAGATATTCAGATGTTCCTTTTTTGACATCTGAGATTTTAATTAACAGTCTTCCTGTATATTTAAAGCAAATGAACTTGGTCTGGTCTGGACAATTCTGTGAAGCATTTTTATTTATGAATACCACCCCTGTCATGTTAATTTGTACCACATTTCTGATTTATCCTAAAAGAATGCATTACATAGTGGATTTGGAGGAGTTAAAGGGAATCTTCAGGGTGACTTTAATCTTTATATCTTTATATACTGGAGGGCATCTTACTGCACCTCTGCACTGCTCTTACTACACAATCATTTTCTGCTTTAGAAATGTATCCATTTGGATCAATAGTTACAGTACAATATATTGACTCATGATGGGGGCCTCCTAGGACAGTTAAGAAGCATTGTGACAATTTTTACCAAATGTTTGGTTATGCTCTAATTTATATTTTTAAAAGAAAGTCAGCACAATATATGTATATCAAATTTATAGACATTCTAATGAAACTTTACTTACTCTGCTTACCTATATTAAATTACATTGGGGATAACTGAGCACAAAAGAACTTTTTGCAGTCTGCAAAATAGTGATGTTTAATAGGATGCCACAGATTAGCAGCTAGAAACAGCCATCTTTTGGAATTTGTATATCAACTGCTACCAAACCCTGTGATTTTGGGGTTTAGTTCCATTTATAGACTTTATGATGACTATATACTTCTAATGTTGGAAAGAAAAGGGACGAATTTTTTTTTGGAAATGGTCACAGATGTTTGCAGAATGCACAGATGAAACAATATGTAAAGAAATGATATGTGTCTTAATGTGTTAACAAATGTAGACTGAAAGTTGCAGATTTTACTATGAATTCTTTATCTATAAACAAACTAGGCTATTACAGCTGTTTATTGTACTTCTAGCCCTGATCCTAACCTTTATGTCTTCATTGCTTACATACCATTCTCTTGTTTATGTGTCTGTACCATTCAGTGCCCTTGAACTTGGTCCCTCTGAGCCCAGACCCCTGCATGCTTGCTCACTCACTCCACTCATGTCTGCAATCAGTAAATCTGAGACAGGCCCTGGCTGATAGCCCAGCTGCAGTAGGGCAATTAACACAGAACTAAAGTGTCATTTCTGGCAGGGTGGGGATAGTGGTAGACCACAGATGACAGTTCTCAGTTCTGAAGCTGTGACATTCAGGCCAGACCTGGGATTATAAGGAACAAGAGGGAAAAAAGGAAAGGGGGAGTAGTGGGGGTGTTGTTTTTGATGGGAGAGAGCTCCTCAAAGAGAACCATTGAGTGGCTTTTCTTTGAAGAATTGTTTATTCTCTATATCAGATCCCAGCTGTCTGACCAGTTAATTGGATGAATACCTAGAGGAAAACATTCTGTGCGCTAAGTGAATTGAGGAAAATGGCCATCTTTCTTTCTCTTCAGAAGCAGAAAGTGCTTTTTCTTAAAGGAAAAAGAAAAAAAAAAGCACCAACTCTCAATCACCTTTTAATGGCTGTTCCTGCTAGACTTAGATTTAGAAAAAAGAAAAGAAATATCTTTTATTAAGTGCTTGCCTCCCCCCCACCTTTTACCCACTAACAGTTTCCCCTGAAGCCACCTACCTGCTCCAGCTCTGATATCTTAATAATGTTAGTGTTGAATAGAAAGAGTGCCCAGGAGGCTGCATGCTGAAAAGCAGCTTCCTTTTTAGTCCTATACTCTAAGTTGTTCTGGAGACCCACCTAAGCAGTAAAAGAAAATGATTTTCAGGAACTCCTAGTCCCCAGATCTAAGTGACCCCCACTCCCAAGTCACCAGAGAGCATCATGAATCCTGATTTGGGACATTCACATGCTAGTTTCTTGGAAGTTGAGCAAATCTGGTTTGAAAACAAAGCCAACCCTTGTCTTGTGCTAAATATTTTCACCTCTTTCTTACCATTGAGATATTTGCTTACTGTTCTCTTCCACATTTTAACTTTTTATGGAATTGTTTCTTTTTATTAGAAAACCATATTTAGTAATGATAGCTATCATTTATTGCAAATTGGAATCATGTCAGGTGTTCCATAGGCTGTATCTCATTTCTCACTAAGAACAGGTGGACCGAGAAACAAAAACAAAAAGCATCATTTTTCCTCTCTCCATTCCAGATGAGAAAGGAGAGATTCAGAAGGATCAATTATCTTGTCCAAGGTCAAATGGTTAAACATGATAAAAGCAAATTCCAACCTATACTATTGTCAGGAAATATGTCTGAGGCAGTGGACTCCATCTCATCTCCATTGTCTATTGGATGAGAGCTTAAGTCACTCCCTTAATCACTCTGAATCTCAGCTTCTTTATATGTAAAGTGGGAATAGTCAACTGATAGAGTTGTGAAGATTAATTCAGCTGATTCTTCATATACATAGTGTGGGTAGTATCCTAAGAGCCCCATAGGTGGTGGTATTGTTACTGCTGTTTATGTATAGCTGTGATGGGATTAACATTTGAGGAAGTGATTGTAGTAATTTGCACAAAAAGCATTTTGCAATCTATGAAAGAAATGAAAAAGAAAAAGAAAAAGAAAAAAGAACTTTTTTTACCTTTTGGCTTTATTTTATTTTAGTTTTCTTTTTTATTTTTAATTTATTTATTGGGGAATTAATGTTTGGCATTTGACAGTAAATACACATGCATAACATTTCCCAGTTTTCCATAAAACAATACACCCCCACTAGGTCCTCTGTCATTCTTCTTGGATCTGTATTCTCCACACCAACCCACCCCAGAGTCATCTACTTTGGTGCAATATGCCAATTTCAGTTCAGGTTCTACTTATGTTTTCTCTTCTTGTTTTTCAACTTCTGCCTGAGAGTGAGATCATCCCATATTCATCCTTCTGTTTCTGACTTTTTCCACTTAAGGTGAATTTTTCAAGGTCCATCCAAGACCTGCTTTCTTCTTCTAGCGTTTGCCCTTCTTCCGTAGCCAGTCAACAGCATCAGGCTGAGCCTGATGTAAAGTTTTGAGACCTCCTTTGAATCTGGAGAGGTAGCAGTCGTTGACTATGTGGGTCATAGTCTCTCTGTAGCCGCAGGGGCAGTTCAGGTCATCTCTGGATCCCCAGCGATGGAACATAGCGGTGCACCGGCCATGGCCTGTTCGATAGCGATTGAGGAGGGCCCAATTATAACGTGCTCAAAGCCCGGTTGACGCTTGCAGGGGTCTGTGATGAGGTGTTTGTTCTTTACCTCAGCTGACTGCCAACTCTGTTTCCAAGAGACTGGAACAGAGAAGTTCAGTGTAGGCATAGGGGACCCGATTGGGTGACAAGACGTCAAGCGTTGGACAGGGTGGGTGAAGATATCCACGTATATTGGCAGGTCCGGTCGAGCGTAGACGTGGGAAATGAACTTAGATGATGCCGCATCCCGACGAATATCTGGCGGGGCGATGTTGCTAAGAACTGGCAGCCATGGAACCGGGGTGGAACGGATGGTTCCAGAAATTATCCTCATGGAGGAATACAATTTGGAATCGATCAAGTGGACATGGGGGCTACGGAACCATACTGGGGCACAGTATTCTGCAGTGGAATAGCATAATGCCAGAGAGGATGATCGTAGTGTGGAAGCGCTCGCACCCCATGAGGAGCTGGCCAGTCTTGCAATGATGTTATTCCTCGCGCCCACCTTTGCTGCAGTTTTTATGAGATGTTTGTGAAATGACAGGGTGCAATCGAGAGTAACACCAAGATAGACTGGCTGGGCTTCATGCCGGATTCTCGTATCACCAAGCTGCACATTAAGCTGACACGAGGCCGAGGCATGGTGTAGATGGAAAACAGATGATACCGTTTTTGCAGTGCTAGGGATTAGTCGCCATCTTTTACAGTAATCAGATATCAGAGACATGTCTTTCGTGAGTGTTTCCTCGAGGATGTCGAACTTTGATGCCTGAGTTGCACAGCAGATGTCATCGGCGTAGATGAACTTCCTTGAAGAAGTTTCTGGGAGGTCATTGATGTAAATATTAAATAGCATAGGAGCCAGAACAGAGCCCTGGGGGAGGCCACTTGAGACAAGTCTCCATCTGCTAGACTTGTCACCCAGATGCACCCGGAATCTTCTGTTTTGGAGAAGAAACAATATAGTGTTGGCCACCCATGGAGGCAGGCATCTTGAGATCTTGACTAGGAGACCATGGTGCCAGACCATGTCATAGGCTTCTGTGAGATCAACAAAGACAGCATCCGTCTTTAAATTCTTCTGGAATCCATTTTCAATGTAAGTTGAGAGGGCCAGGGCTTGTTTGCAGGTAGATCTTCCTGGGCGGAAACCAGCTTGGGTGGGTGATAGGAATTTCTCTGTAAGATGAGAAATACATGACAGAAGCAGCCTCTCAAGGAGTTTGTAACACACGGAGAGGAGAGAAATTGGTCTATAGCTGGCGGCCAGTGTTGGGTCTTTCTTTGGTTTCAAAACCGCTATAATCTTCTCATGACGCCAAACTTTGGGCATAGACTCAGATTCCAAGATGTGGGACAGGAATGAAGCGAGCCACTTCTTTGCCGCGGGACCCAGGTTAAGAATGAGTTCTGGGGTGCAGAGGGTGGAAAGCTATCAAGGTAGGGGATGGGATATGGAATTCTGGTAGTGAGAATTGTATGGAATTGTATCCCTCTTATCCTATGGTCTTGTCAATATTTCCATTTATAAATAAAAATTACATAAGTTTTTTAAAAATTAAAAAAAAAAAGAATGAGTTCTGGGGTGATGTTATCATAGCCAGCAGCTGTTCCCGGTTTAACCCTCTTCAAAGTGTCTTCCAGTTCAGACAGTGTAAAGGGAGAGAGTTTTGGAGATGGACAACATAACCGGAAGTGGGATGACCACTCATGGGAAATTTCTCTTTTCCAAGACCTGCTGAGAATGGTGAAGTCACCATTTTTTATAACCGAGTAGTATTCCATTGTGTGTATATATATATACCACAACTTGCTCAGCCACTCATCTGTTGTTTGACACCTAGGTTGCTTCCAGGTGTTGGCTATTACAAATTGTGTTGCCAAGAACATATGTGTACACAGGTCTTTTTGGATGGATGTGTTGGGTTCCTTATATCCCAGGAGAGTAATTGCAGGATCATAGGGTAGGTCCATTTCTAGCCTTCTGAGAGTTCTCCAGACTGTTCTCTACAGAGGTTGGACCAATTTACATTCCCACCAGGAGTGTAGGATGGTTCCTTTAACCCCACAACCTCTCCAGCATTTGTTGATGCTACCTTTTCTAATGTATGACATTCTCACAGGAGTGAAGTGGTATCTCATTGATGTCTTTATTTGCATTTCTCTGACAGTCAGAGACTTGGAGCATTTTTTCATGTGTTTCTCAGCCTTTTGGATCTCTTCTGTGGTGAGTATTCAGTCCATGTCCTCCCCCTATTTTTGGATGGGGTTATTTGTTTTCTTGTTATTGGGATTTAAAGAGGTTATTAGCCTCTTGTCTCATGTGTGGCACGTAAAGATCTTCTCTCATTCTGTGAGGGGGTCTCTTGGTTTGGGTAGTAGTTTTTTTTAGCTTTGCAAAAACTTATTAATTTGATGTAGTCCCATTGGTTTATTCTTGTCCTAGTTTTCTTTGTAATTGGATTCATTTCATTGAAGATGTCTTTAAAATTTATGCAGAAAAGAGTTCTGCTACTTTTTCCTCTAAGTACCTGATATTTTGTGGTATTGTGATTTGGTCTGATACTTTGTGATCAAGTCCTTGATCCACTTGCAGTTCACTTTTGTATTTGGTGAAATATAGTGGTTCAGTTTCATTCTTCTGAATGGTTCAACCCATTTTTTTCCAACACAATTTGTTGAAGAGACTCTGCTATCCCCATTGAATAGTCTGGGCACCTTTGTCAAAGATTAGATGTCCATAGGTGTGGGGGCTTACTTCTGGGCTCTCAGTTCTATTCCACTGGTCAGTGTATCTATTCATGTTCCAAGAACCAAGCAGTTTTTATTACAATGGCCATATAATACAATTTGAGATCTGGGAGTGTGATGCCTCCAGTTCTATTCTTTCTTTTCAAGATTGTTTTGGCAATTCTAGGTCTTTTCTGGTACCAGATAAACATTTGTAGCATTTGTTCCTTTCTCCTAAAAATGTGTTTGAGATCTTGATAGTGGTAGCATTAAATTTATATATGGCTCTGGGTAGTATATTCATTTTGATGATGTTAACTATTTCAACCCATGAACATGGACTATCTTTCCACTTTTTTGTGTCTTTTTCAATTTCCTTGAGTAGTGATTCATAATTTTCAGTCTACAAGTCTTTCAATTCTTTGGTTAGATATTCCTAGATATTTTATTGTTTCTGTTGCTATAGTAAAAGGAATTGATTTCTGGATTTCAACTTCTTCTAACTTTCTGGATTTCAACTTCTTCTAACTTAGTGTTTGCATAGAGGAATGCCACTGACTTTTGAATGTTAATTTTGTAGCCTGACACCTTACTGTGTTGCCTGATGATATCCAAAAGCTTCTTGCTGGATTCCTTAGGTTTTTCTATGTATATTATCATGTCATCTGCAAATAGGGAGAGTTTGATTTCTTCCCTTCCAATCTGTATGCCTTTAATTCCTTGCTCCTGCCTGATTTCTATGGCAAGAACTTCCAACACTATGTTGAATAGTAATGGTGGTAGTTCTTCTTCTAGTGTTTTCCCTTCTTCCGTAGCCAGTCAACAGCATCAGGTTGAGCCTGATGTAAAGTTTCAAGACCTCCTTTGAATCTGGAGAGGTGGCAGTCGTTGACTATGTGGGTCATAGTCTGTCTGTAGCCGCAGGGGCAGTTCGGGTCATCTCTGGCTCCCCAGCAATGGAACATAGCAGCGCACTGGCCATGGCCTGTTCGACAGTGATTGAGGAGAGCCCAATCATAACGTGCTAGGTCAAAGCCGGGTTGACGCTTGCAGGGGTCTGTGATGAGGTGTTTGTTCTTTACCTCAGCTGACTGCCAGCTCTGTTTCCAAGAGACTGGAACAGAGAAGTTCAGTGTAGGCGTAGGGGACCAGATTGGGTGATGAGACGTCAAGTGTTGGACAGGGTGGGCGAAGATATCCGCGTATATTGGCAGGTCCGGTAGAGCACAGACGTGGGAAATGAACTTAGATGATGCCGTATCCCAACGAATATCTGGCGGGGCGATGTTGCTAAGAACTGGCAGCCATGGAACCGGGGTGGAACGGATGGTTCCAGAAATTATCCTCATGGAGGAATACAATTTGGAATCGACCAAGTGGACATGGGGGCTACGGAACCATACTGGGGCACAGTATTCTGCAGTGGAATAGCATAATGCCAGAGATGATGATCGTAGTGTGGAAGCGCTCGCGCCCCATGAGGAGCTGTCCAGTCTTGCAATGATGTTATTCCTTGCGCCCACCTTTGCTGCAGTTTTTATGAGATGTTTGTGAAATGACAGGGTGCAATCGAGAGTAACGCCAAGATAGACTGGCTGGGCTTCATGCCGGATTCTCGTATCGCCAAGCTGCACATTAAGCTCACATGAGGCCGAGGCATGGTGTAGTTGGAAAACAGATGATACCATTTTTGCAGTGCTAGGAATTAGTCGCCATCTTTTACAGTAATCAGATATCAGAGACATGTCTTTCGTGAGTGTTTCCTCGAGGATGTTGAACTTTGATGCCTGAGTTGCACAGCAGATGTCATCGGCATAGATGAACTTCCTTGAAGAAGTTTCTGGGTGGTGGTAGTGATCATCCCAGTCTAGTGCCTGATCTGATTGGAAATGCTTCTAGGTTTTCACCATTGAGCATGATCTTGGCTGTAATATATATATATATATATATATATATATATATATATATATATATATTCCACTATCTTGAGGAATTAAGAAAAAAGAACTTGAACTTTGGATATGAGGTGTTTTTGTGAAGCAATTCCATCTGAATTTATGTAGATGATTCAGCTGTCATACTGAGTTCATACAAAAAATAGCTTGTTTAAAAGGAGCTCCTAGAGTAATTTTTCACATTAATGATTTGCTAGTGTTATAAGTGATAAGACTTTTGGTATTATCTATTCTCATAATGTACAGTCTATAATGTAGTTGTGACATAAAGGTAGTACTTTCAGATTTTGTCTCGTGTACATAACATTGGAATTACCATGTTGTCTATGAAATGAGTCTCCCTGAATATATATATATATATATATATATATATGTATATATATACATATATATGTGTATGTATATATACATATATATATTAGTGTGATATTTCATATTAGTATTCAAGGGACTTCAGAAGCCATTTGAAAATGATTTAATAAGCTAATTAAGTGATGTGGTGGTTTCCCATATGTGATGGGAGTAGGGTCCAGTTACCCTGCCTCCTGGCTCAACACTTTTCCCTAACACACTGTGTCATATTATCTCTGTATGATCTAACAATTCATGGAACTCAGAAAGTGACAGGTGTGCTCTACAATTATTACAGTATCAAGATAAGTGTCTTGTAACAGAATGAAGAGAGAATAATTATTAGTTACTATTCTATGGCAATATTAGGTGAGAAATCTTGAAATTATGATTTCAGCATTGAATAATTAGAGACTTCTTTTAAAAACACTGGGACTTCTAAGACTCTGTCCTCTGTTCCCATACTGTTTTTGTATTTAATAAACCATAAAATTGTTTTGCATGTATTGTTTAAATGATGGACATGAGAAGTGAACATTCCTTTATCCTATCCCATATTTGATAATTTTCACTTACTTTTAAATGTTTCTGTCCTTATTCTATCTTTTCAAGACTTAACCAATGTTACCCACACTGTGTACTATGAAACTCTTTTTTCTTTTCCTTGAAAGGTGATAGGTATTTTTCAAAAAAACATGACCAAACAAACAAAAAGGATCTCTGTGACTAAAGGGACTTAATGTCCTGTGAATAACAACACAGATGGATAACAACACTTATATATCTGTATTATAAAATAATCCAAAGGAAAAAAATCTACAACTCTGGTTGGCCTAGACTCAGTTTACCATAGAAAACATTTTCTTAAATAACTTCACATTAAAGTAGCAGAATTCTCTTGCTGAAGTAACTGCATCTAAACATAGCCAGAGGAAGGAAAAGAGTGAATCATCTAAGATGCTTAAGAGATACATTATTTCTGCCCAAATACAGTTGGTTAGAAACATGTCACATGATCATTTCTAACTACAAGGAAGACTGAGAAATATAAATTTGGTGGTGTCCAAAAGGAAAAAGAATTGCAGACTGGGGGATAGCTAATTCCTTCTTGCCATAAATAGCAACTTATACCATCTCTCAGAAGATGTCCAGTACAGTCCAGAGACTGCAATATGCCTCAAGTTATTAGAAGATTTCCTAAAATTTTTTCTATAACTTTTAGACCTAGAAGTTTGTAATTAACATTTTCTTGCTAATGGTGCAGATAACTTTTCTGCTCTAATTTGATTGAGTAAAGAAAATATAGTGGTGGATCTTATTTTTCTCAATTAAAACATTAATCAGCAATAAATGTTAAGTCAGAAGACGTATTTACCTGACATATTATGTGACTGAGATGTGGATCCTTTTCTTATTCTACTTTAACATAGGAGTAAAGAACAGAGATTTGGAAGGAAGGGTTTTTCATGACCCATTTGGTAATTATGTTTACATATCACATGTCTCAAGCCTACTTCGGATAAGTAATGGCTCACACCCAATTCATGGTTGAATTGTCTGATGAATATTTGAAATGTTGATATCCTATGCTTTGGGCTGAAAAAGGATTTGTGTGGTTTGGAAGCATACTTGCATATGTGTGAAAGTTCTGGTCTGGCTTGTTTTCTCTCCAAAACACAGGTTTAGCTACTAAACTATGGGATTAGATCAGAGGACTAGCTAAAACAAGATGTCAGGATGTTGCGAAAGTAATATTAAATTGATTCAAACACTGTGAAATCTAGAAAGGTGATGTTTCAGAGGTAATATTTTTCTATTGGAATTGGAAAATATAGTAACATCAACTACAACAGCAGTTCTTATCATAAGGAAACTTCAATGCTTGTGAAATGAATAAGTTTGCTAAGAAAATGTGTGCCCATGTGATCTCTTGGTTATACTAGTTCAAAACCCATCTCAAAAGATTTGATTAAGATCATCTCATATTCTTAATCAAATCTTAATCTTGATCTTACTCTCAGCCCGAAGTTGAAAAACAAGATTAGAAAAGAAAACACAAGTCGAACCTGAAATGAAATTGGAGTATTACACCAAAGTAAAAGACTCTGGGGTGGGTGAGTGGGTGGGGAGAATACAGGTCCATGAGATGATGAATGACATAGTGGGGGTTGTATTGTTAAATGGGAATCTGGGGAATGTTATGCATGTACCAACTATTGTATTTACTGTTGAATGTAAAACATTAATTCCCCAATAAAGAAATAAATTATTAAAAAAAAAACCTTCACTGATGAAAAAAAAAAGCCCTGACTGACCACACTACTCTAATCTCTCCATCCATAGCACTGTATGATATGTATTAGACAATCTTATAGCAAGAAGACATAGTCATTGAAAAGAATTCTTTTTAGGGGTTGGTGGTGGCGCAGCTGGTTGAGCACAGGTGTTACTATTGATAAGGACCTGAGTTTGAGCCCCTAGTCCCCACCTGCAGGGGGAAAGCTTTGCAAGTGGTGAAGCAGGGCTGCAGGTGTCTCTCACCTTCTCTATCACCCCCTTCCATCTCAATTTCTGGCTTTCTCTATCCAATAAATAAATAAAGATAATTTTAAAAGGAATTATTTTTTAATACCCTCATTTCATTACTCCTCCATGTCACACCTTATTTGGGAACAAGGCTGAACACACCTAATGGTCAGATGGTCTTCTGCTTGTCTGCTACCTTTTTCAGGATCTATACAGAGCTGAGCAGACAATTCCTCATCATGCATCTGCTATATTGAGTTATAAGTTATGGTAATAGTAGAAAAAAAGATTTGATTCTGATCAGTTCATAATATATTATGCATTGAATTAGAATAGAACTTAGGATCTAATTCCCTTTTTTTTATGAGGGAAACTTTAAGTAAAAAAAAGAAATCAAAATAGTCATGCCAAGACTGTATAAAATCTAGGACAGAACTAATCGTAAATGGCATATGTTAATGAATTTGCCCAATTTCTTGACCACTGACCATGTATTTTAAACTATTCAAGTAAGCTTTTAATGTAAATATTTAACAAAAATAATATTATTGAACACTATGAATTTTTTCAGAGCTATTGAGTGATGTCATAGTTGCTAAATTTACAGCAAATATAGAGAATGTTGACAGTAATTAGGGAGCTAACAAAGTGGATACATAGAATGAATTACAACAAACAGTAAGTGATCACTAAATGTTCACTGTTCATGATTATTCTTGCCTTTGTTGAACAACAACAACAACAACAACAAAAATCCCACAATTAGTTTCTTTGTAAAATTTCTTTCACTGGTGGCCTGGGATGTGGGCTCATAAGTATAGGGTCCTAAATTTAATCTCTAGCATCACGTATGTCAAAGTGATGATCTGGTTCTCTCTCTTTCTCCCTTTCCCATATTAAATAAGTAATTATTTAAAAAAATTAAAGATCTTTTTTTTCCACTGTGCTTTGACTTTGAGGAAAGTCAGCTTATTTCATGAAAATAACTGACACAAACCCCTTAGTATTCATGGTATTTGTTTTTCTGTTACTCCAAGTCAGAACTTATTCAGCAAGATGCTTTTTGGGAATATTTATAGTTAACAGCTGATTTGGAGTAAATTACTTAAGCCTGATAGGCAGTTTGTATTGATATTCTTTTTTTTTTTTTTTATAGTTTTTATTTTCTGAATTTGCTAAGTTCACAGTTAGGACAGCTACTGATCTTTCAAGAAAGAGACAAGAGAGGAAGTAGGTGAAAAGAAAGCAGAATTATGAGAATCAAGTTTTAAAATTTATGGTACTCTGTGTTACAAATAGTTATTTTCATATATATGGATATTATGCTATGGAAATGATATCATTGTTGCAGATATTGTGAGAAATATTAAGATATATCTTTGTCTTTAGAGGACTTTGAAACATCATAATTAAGGCACAAAGTTGGAATGGGAGATGTATAAACTCTGTAAAGGGAAGGAAAATAAACCAAATAAAAGCAGGGGAGAAAGAGACCACTTGTCTTTTAAGTCAGTATCAATGACCAAAGAAGGACTACGGTGAGTTCAAGATGAAACAGCATTTTGCCCAGTGTTCTTTTAGCACGGTATGTTTTTTTTTCTAGAAAAAATAACAAGTCTTCCACTATTATTACATTAATGTTTCTTTGTTCATTATCTTATACCTAGGGCAATTTTTCAACTGTCTCAGTTAAGAAATTTTGGGGGTATAAGGAAAGCATGGAAGGGTATAAACTCTGAGCAGCATTATTATAAATTGTAAAACTTCTGTGGTGCTGAGCTACAATGAAGGACTCAAGACACTATGACTGAAGATGACAAAAATGTGAATGGAAAGAAGCAATTTATTTTTCTTTCACTAGAGAGAAATTGTGGTGATAATTGTAGTTGTTTGAAGCTTTGAAAACTTATAAATGTAATCTTGAGTTCTCAAACTTAGTATGAGACTGTTAAAAATTCATTAATTATAGGAAACAACCTAGATGCATTTCTTTTAAAATAGAGCATCAACTCCATCAGTAAGCACTGAGGGTCAGAGGGTTTTCTTACATAGTCACTAGAAGCTAATATTCATTTTATAATATTGTACATTTAAGTCATGTGGAGAGATGGACTAATGAAAGTGCTCAGATGTTCAAATTAAAATGTTTCTGCACAGCAAAAGAAACCACTACCCAAACTAAGAGACCCCTCACAGAATGGGAGAAAATTTTTACATGCCATACATCAGACAAGAGGCTCATAACCAGAATATATAAAGAACTTGCAAATCCCAACAACAAGAAAATAAATAACCCCATCCAAAAAATGGGGGGAGAACATGGACAGAATATTCACCACAGAAGAGTTCCAAAAGACCTAGAAACACATGAAAAAAAAATGCGCCAAGTCTCTGATTGTCAGAGACATGTAAATAAAGACAATGAGATACCACCTCACTCCTGTGAGAATGTCATACATTAGAAAAGGTAGCATCATCAAATGCTGGAGAGGTTGCAGGGTCAAAGGAACCATCCTATACTGCTGGTGGGAGTGTAAATTGGTCTAACCTGTCTGGAGAACTCTCTGAAGGCTAGAAATGACCCTGTAATTCCTCTCCTGGGGATATAGCCTAAGGAACCCAACACACCCACGCAAAAAGATCTGTGTACACATATGTTCTTGGCAGCACAATTTGTAATAGCCAACACCTGGAAGCAACCCAGGTGTCCAACAACAGATGAGTGGCTGAGCAAGTTGTGGTATATATGTACAATGGAATACTACTCAGCTATAAAAAAAATGGTGACTTCACCATTTTCAGCCGATCTTGGATGGACCTTGAAAAATTCATGTTAAGTGAAATAAGTCAGAAATAGAAGGATGAATATGGGATGATCTCACTCTCAGGCAGAAGTTGAAAAAATAAGATCAGAAGAGAAACACAAGTAGAATCTGAACTGGAATTGGTGTATTGCACCAAAGTAAAAGACTCTGGGGTGGGTGGGTGGGGAGAATACATATCCAAGAAGGATAACAGAGGACCTAGTAGAGGTTGTATTGTTATATGGAAAACTGGGAAATGCTATACATGTACGAACTACTGTATTTACTGTCAAATGTAAAATATTAATTCCCCAATAAGGAAATTAAAAAAAAGAAAGTGCTCAGATGTTATCAAATATATATTTTAGAAAACTATGTCAAATGACTTTGATCTTCAGCCACATTTTTGTTTGATTTGCATTCTAGAGTCTCAATTAGGGCTAACTGATCTTTTTCAATTATATTTAAAACAACCCTTTAAAAAGGTAACCTATTTTATATTTCTATCAATGTTTTCATATTGTGAAGGCTTTGCCAATATCATGAAAAATAAATGTGGGAGTTAACTGCCACACTGCTTCATAGCTCATGAAGTTTCTCCCTTTCTGGGAACTTGAACCTGGATTCTTGTGAATGATAAGGCTTATACTATACTAGGTATGCCACCTCCCAACCTTGACTGATACACCATGTTTCTTTCCTTGAAGTAATTATTGGGGGTGGTGAGAGGTATTGAGTAAATTCTAAATGAACATCTATTCACTTTGATATCCACACATTTACTTTAAAATCTTTTTTTTTAATTTATTATTTATGGGTAGAGACAGAGATAATTGAGAGAGAGAGAGAAAATAAAAAAGAAAAAATGTTATACCTGCAGTACTGCTTCACCACCTGTGAATCTTCCTCAATGCAGGTGAGGACCTAGGGATTGAACTCCCAGTCCTTGCACATTATTACGTGTGCCACCACCCAATTCCTGATACGTATACACATTTTCTGGGCCTATTTAGATTGTTGAAGTGATGGCCAAAATGATCAAGGTAAGCTATGATGCTAACTTTTGTACTGTTACAAATATACTCAAAATTATTATTCATCACTTGAAGATACAAGTATATTTTCTGTCAAGCATTCCAGTAGGATCTTAACGGTTATACATATCATGTTACTAAAATGATCGTTCTTCTTAGGCTACACAACAAAAAAAATATAATGGTTTAGAAGACTTGGAACAGGAGTATCACTATGCTTATGTGTGTGTTAGAAAGGCAGCTTCCAGCCTAAGAGCTATTGTAAAAAGAAAAAAAAAATCACAGTCACATCTTTTATGCCAGAATACTTCCTTGTCCACGTCAGCTTAGAAAATAATTTGAAATCCACACTGATTTTTCCTGTACCTATCCACAATCTTTCTCACTTACTGTTTTGTTTTCCTTGTTGAAAACATGACTTCCTTCATGCTTTCTGTATATAATAATAATTTTTGGATAAATGTACTATCCTCTTTAGGTTTTCTCCCACATTTTCATTTATCCCTTTTTAAAAGATGAAGCCTTTCCAATTTTCAATGACAATATTTTTAGGAAAATTTTAATTCTTATTATCTAAATGACTATTAAGCTTTTTTAATATATAAAACAGGTGATGGTTTTCACGTTATCTTGGATTCCTTCATAGTAAAAGCCAGTACCCTATTTATTTTGTATATCTTCTATATGCCAAGTCAACATACTCTTTGAGCCGTCTATGCTAGTGTGTCAATTTCTTTCTTGAGAGGCTGTGGTAATTCAGAAGCCACTAATGCACTGTGTATAAGTAGTTTGAATTGCTTCTTCTACTGGGTCTTACCTTGAACTTGTTACACTCAATTCCATTCACCATTGTGAAACTCAATTACTTAAATGCCTTTGGTCTTTCTCAAGTTTTTCCCAACCTTTATTCTTCACTATGTCTATGTTTAGTATCTGAATAATTATATGTTCTTGATAATTTTGATGCCCTATTACTCACCACATCTTCCAGGCTGTTAATAAATTTATGAACCCCCAGTACCATTTAAGAACCAGAGGTCAGCAACTAATATCTAAGCTGCTGACTAGTGCCTTTTTTCTCAGCAGTCTTTCTTTTAACCAGTTTATAAGTTCAATTCTATTGGAATTCAATGATTTTTTAAAGGTGTACCATAAGTCAGCTAAACTCCTGTTAGTCTGTAAACATAAAAGCTGTTAAAGCTATTATGAAGATGCAAGTATACCCTCTGAGTCATAGTCCATAGCTATTACTTTGCAAAAGTAAAAATTAAAATTAAAGTGGCTGGGAGGTGGCACACCTAATAGAGCACTCATGTTACAGTTCACAAGACTGGGGTTCAAGCCCCTTACTACCAATTGCAGGGGTGGGGGAAAGCTTCACAAATGATGAAGCAGAGTTTCAGGTCTCTCTCTCACTCTTTCTCACTTTCCCTGCTCAATTTCTCTTTCTCCTCAAAGTAAATAAATATTTTAAAATAAAGCTAAAATAAATTATTTTCCAATTTTTTCTTTTTAAAAGAATACATTTTAAAAAACACTTAAAAATTAGAGAAAAGGGAGGCCAGGTGGTGGCACACCTGGTTGAGTGCACATGTTGCAATGCACAAAGATTTGGGTTTCAGCCCCTAGTCCCCACCTGCAAGGGGAAATCTTTGCAAGTTGTGAAGCAGTGTGGCAGGTATCTCTCTGCCCCTCTCCCTTCTCTACCACTCTCTTTCCTCTCGATTTATGGCTGTCTCTATCCAATAGAAACAGACTTTGTTTGGATTTCTCTCTGAGTAAGCTCTAGATTCACTCATCTAACTTCCCACTTAAGGTCACAGATTAGATGCCTTATCCTTGACACACGTTTTTTTTGTTTTTTTTCTTCAGTATTAAAATTGTCATTAAAGTTTAATAAAAATATTTAAAATAAATAAAGATAATAAAAATTGACAGAAAAATATCATGAAAATAATTCTCAATTTAATTAAATGTATTAATATTAAATATAAGATATAATGTACTTTCCAATGCAATTTCCAAAATCTGTTGAGAATTATGAAACTACACATTCATTTTTTTCAGTTGTGAAGTAGATTGTACTGTCAATCTAAACAGTTAAAATGCTAGAGTAACACACTTTGTTTGTTTTAGAGAAGCTAAGTTATAAGGAAAGATTAAACCATATAACTTTAGAGAGTTGTATAAGAAAGTGTGGTGAGAATCGGGTGGTGGCACACCTGGTAGAGAGCACATATTCCAATGCATACAAACCCTGGTTCAAACCCTCAACCCCACCTGTACAGAGAAAGTTTCACAAGTGTTGAAGCAGCACTGCAGGTATCTCTCTTTGTCTTTCCCTATCTTCCCCTCCCCTCTGAATTACTCTGTCTCTATCACATATATATTTTTTCAAAAAAATTAAAAATGTGTGGTAATATGACAGAATTCCAGAAGATAAACTTAAATGATTTTATGTTTAATTGTCAAATCAGTGTTAGATTGGATGGGCTCTAAGTGTTCTCAGAAGCTAAGTGTTATTTGACTTTTCTCATGGTGGAGAAACAAAGATAGAAACAGACTGTGGATTTCTCTCTTAGTAAGCTCTAGATTCACTCATCTAACTTAGATGCCTTATCCTTGACACATGATTTTTTTTTCAGTATTAAAATTTTTATTAAAGTTGTTTCCCTCACCTCCTTTCTCTTAGCTTTCCACCTGCCAACAATTTCAATTTTGCTTCCACTGGCTCAAGTTAGTAATGTAGGAATTATCTTTATTTTCTGTTTTGTTCACAGTCCTCACAGTTAACCCTCAGTAAATATGTTAAGCCTATCTCAAACATAGACCTTTACGTGTAATCACTTTGCTGTCTTTTCAATGCTATTACTCCAAGTTAGCCATCATCCTTGTTTCTCATCTAGAATATAGCAAGAGTGTCACTTCTACTCTTGTACCACTCACCTATCCTACATGCAGCAGCCACTGTGATTTATTGAAAATCCCATCAGGGAGTCAGGCGGTAGCTCAGCAGGTTAAGCACAGGTGGCACAAAGCACAAGGACCAGAGTAAGGATCCCGGTTGGAGCCCCTGGCTCCCCACCTGCAGTGGAGTCGCTTCACAAGTGGTGAAGCAGGTCTGCAGGTGTCTATTTTTCTCTGCCCCTCTCGGTCTTCCCCTCCTCCCTCCATTTCTCTCTGTCCTGTCCAACAACAACAACAACAACATCAATAACAACTACAACAATGAAACAAGGGCAACAAAAGGAAATCAATAAATAATTTTTAAAATTTTTGAAAAGAAAATCCAATTAAAAGAACTTTGTGTTGATTAAAATGTTTAAGTGGCTGTCATCATATGTCACAATAAGAAAAATCTAAATTGGGGACTTACCCAGTAGAGAGCACACTACCATGTGTGAGAAGCGACTTAAGCCCCCAGTCCTCACCTGCAGTGGGGAACTTCCCAGGTGGTGCAGCAGTGATATAAGTGCTTCTCCTCCATCTCTTCAATTCTCTCTGCCTTTCAACCTCTATGTTTTGAAAGAAATGCCACTTGGAACAGTGGAGTCCTGCATGAACAGGCTCCAGAAGTAACACTGGTAGGAAAAAAGAAAGAAAGAAAGAAAGAAAGAAAGAAAGAAAGAAAGAAAGAAAGAAAGAAAGAAAGGGAGGGAGGGAGGGAGGAAGGAAGGAAGGAAGGAAGGAAGGAAGGAAGGGAGGGAGGGAGGAAGAAAAGGAAGGAAGGGAGGGAGGGAGGAAGAAAAAGAAGGAAGGAAGGAAGGAAGGAAGGAAGGAAGGAAGGAAGGAAGGAAGGAAGGAAGGGAGAGAAAAGGAAAAGAAAATCTAAATGTATTCCTAAATCCTACAGTTCTTTGGGATCACATCCTACCTTACTTTATAATTCCCCTGGTGTCCTCTGTCCTTCCTACTGTGCAGATCACAGTTTCAATGCTCTCATAAATCTGCCAATCTCATTTCTACACATA
Source organism: Erinaceus europaeus (assembly GCF_950295315.1). NCBI lineage: Eukaryota > Metazoa > Chordata > Mammalia > Eulipotyphla > Erinaceidae > Erinaceus > Erinaceus europaeus. Next base: position 57,420,429 of record NC_080164.1, read on the forward strand.
ATCTTTTTTCATTTTTTAAAATTTATTTTCCTCCAGGGTTATTGCTGGGGTTTGGTGCCCTCACTACTAATCCACTGCTCTTGGTAGCCACCCCCCCCCCATTTTATTGGATAGGATAGAGAGAAATTGAGAGGGGTGGAGGTAAGTGGGAGAGAGAAAGATAGACACTTGCAGATGTACTTCCCTGTCCCCTGAAGGTGGGTAGCCAAGTGCTCAAACCAGGATCCTTGTATGGGTCTTTGCACATTTATGTGTGCTTAGCCAGGTGAGCTTGTCATAATCTTTTTTTTTTTTTTTTTAGTAAGTTGTCTCTGCCTAGATTATTATTTTTAAAAAATATTTTCCTCCTTTTTTATTAGTGCTTTAGTTTTACAAAAGTAAAATTACAATTCTGGGGGATAATTTCACACCACACCTGGTAAGTCGCCAGTCTCCACCAAGTTCTATATTCTTCTTCTTCATAACCATCATCATTCTCACAAAGCCCAAGAGACAATCTAATTATCATTTTGGTGGTTTGTTTGTCATTTTTTAGTCATCTATATCCCACATGTCTGTTAGTTGTCTTTCACCTCTTTAGTTCCACTAATTTTGTTCCAAATGATCTAATCTCATATTTTTTTATTGCAGACAAATGTCCCATTGAATATATGTCCCATAATGCCTTTATCCAGTCATTTGTCCTGAAGTATTTAATTTGCTTCCATAGTTTGACTACTGTAAACAGCACAGCTATAAACACAGGGTTTCATATACCATTTTGAATTAGTGTTTCTTCCATTTCCTTTGGATATATACCTAGGAGAACTTCAACTTTTTCTTTTATATATGACTCATATCTTTCCTTCTAGGTTTTAGACCTCTTTAAAGAGGGATTTTTAGTCCAACTAATTAAAGAAGATTCCTTTTATTTCCTATTTATATTATGCCCCCATATTTTCTTGTGTTCCTCTCTCTTTAATTATTTCTTTTCTTTTCTTTCTCTCTCTCTCTCTTTCTTTTTTGTTTTGCCTCCAGGGTTATCACTGGAGCTCGGTGCCTGCACGAAGAATCCACTGCTCCTAGAGGCCATTTTTTTCCCATTTTGTTTCCTTTGTTGTTGTCTTTATTGCTATTGTTGTTATTGATGTTGTTGTTGTTGGATAGAACAGAAAGAAATCAAGAGAGGAGGGTAGACAAAGAGGGGGAGAGAAATGCCAGCCGACCTGCTTCACCACTTGTGAAGAGACCCATCCCTGCAGGTGAGGAGCCGGGTGCTCGAACTGGTATCCTTATGCTGGTTCTTGGCGCTTTGTGCCATGTGCACTTAACCCACTGAGCTACCACACAACCTCCTTTAATAATGTCTTTATCTTTCTCCCTTCTAGGACCTAATTTCCAGGATGAAAGAAATTATCATTGTCACATCATTGCATTCCTAATACCTAACATATTTCTGACATTCAATAAGTAGTAGTTAATTGAATATAAAATAAAATACAAATTTTGTATGGTGGTAGGGTATCCTGCATGTGAACACACTTGATATTGAGTCATTTCCCCAGCCCAGTTTTTTTGTTTTGTTTTGTTTTGTTTTTATAGGTAAGAGAGAAAGAGACAAAGCAAAAGTAAAAAGGGTAGGAAAGTGGGATTGAGAGAAAGATTGGAAAAGAGAGAGACATCAAAGCACAGCTTCCCCATCGATACTGCTACACCTGCCTCTGTCTATCTCTGTTCTTGATGCTCCCATGTAGTTTGGGGAAGCAATCACAGGATCTCATATACAGAAGGTGTGAACTCTACCCATTGAGTCATCTCACTGGCGTCTATTTTTAAAAAATATTTATTGATCAACATGCTTCAGCTCACACTGTGTCCAGAGACTTCACGTGTGGAATGACAACCCTTCAGCTTCATTACTCAGGTGAGACCATTCCTTTCATAGTATTCTCTAATTCCATCCCAGGTGGTTCACTTTTTAACAAAGTCCCAAAACCTAGATATAGACCAGGTTCTGTGAGAGAGAGCATATGTCCACATGTATCCATAAATTAGTGCAAAATATATACCTGAAAGCAGAAGTACACTTGAGTTTGCAGTGAGTACCCCTCCAACGCTTCCTCTCCACTATTCCAACCTTTGCATCCATGATTGCCCAACAATTTGTTTGGCTTTGTATGTTAACTCTCTTTTCAGCCACCAGGTTCCAGATGCCATCACGATGCTGTCCAGGCTTCCCTGGACTGAAGACCCCACCAATATCTCCTGGACCTCTGCTTCCCCAGAGACCCACCCGACTAGGGAAAGAGAGAGGCAGACTGGGAGTATGGACCGACCAGTCAACGCCCATGTTCAGCGGGGAAGCAATTACAGAAGCCAGACCTTCCACCTTCTGCAACCCACAATGACCCCGGGTCCATGCTCCCAGAAGGATAGAGAATGGGAAACCTATCAGGGGAGGGGATGGGATATGGAGATTGGGTGGTGGGAATTGTGTGGAGTTGTACCCCTCCTATCCTATGGTTTTGTTAATTTATCCTTTCTTAAATAAAAAATGAATTAAAAATTTAAAAAATTTAAAAATTTAAAAATAATTATTGATTGATGAACTTGGCTTTCATGCATGCATGACTATGCTAACCCTGGGATGGCTTTTTATTTTTAAAAACGTTAAAAGTAGTTTTAAACCTTTATTTATGTATTATTGAATAGAAAGAGAAAAGTTGGAGGAGGGGAGATATGGAGGGAGAGAATCAGAGAGACATTTGCAGCCCTATTTCACTACTCCTGAAGCTTTCCCCCTGCAGGTAGGGATCCGGACCTTGAACCTGGGTCCTTGTGCACGTAGGGTGTGTGTGCTTAATCAGGTGTACCACCGCTGGGGCCCTGGGCTGCTTTTTTTTTTTCCATTCAGTTAAAGATATAGAGAAAGAGAAAGGCATCACAGTACAAAATTATCTTCAATTCCAATTTATTTGGGTAGTTGTCAATATTTGCAAATATATTAATATTCCACTTAACCTTTTAAACCTACAGTTTATATTCTTTAATTCCAATTTTTCCTTTTATCTTAATTAGAACATCTTTACTTGCGGACATAATTAAGGATGCCGACTTAAAAATATAAAAACTTATTTAGCTTTCTGAATTGTAAAGTTTAAGTCAAGCTCAACTACAGCGATTAGATTAATAATGTTAAAAGCAGAGATGTAGCCAAGAGGTATCACATTGTAGCGATAAAGGCCTCAGTCCTCTCTTTCAGACAAGTAGCATCTAAATATGTAAACTAAATTTGTCTTAGTGTCTTGGTTAGGAATGTGAAAAAGTTCTAAAAATGCTTTTTGTTGGGATTCTATAGTGACCTGGAGAAGAGAGTATATACAGTGTCACCAAAATAAAAGACAGAAGGTATGGTTCATGGCTCAATAAACTAGGGGTAATAGTAGCAGGATTGCTAAAATGATACAGTTTACATTCTGCCTAATTACATTATATTAATTGTTGGCTATTACTCCTACATTCTATAAAGTTATGCCTAAAAGTGGAAGGATTCACTGAATATCCCTTCTGTCAGTTAGAAGAGATTTATCAAACCATCTTAATCTTGATACTTTGAATCTACAATGAGACCCCACTTCTCTTCCCCTTGGCATCACCCCACTTAATAACTCTTTCACAGATTGAATATGTTTCATTTAGTTTTGTGAAGGTCTCAGTAGCTCCATGTTGCAAGGACATATCACCCAAGGATACCAAGGTAGAGTTTGAGTGTGACCATAAAAATTACAAGGTACAAGCAAACACTGTAGTCTAGCTGCATGTTTATCAGTAACACCCGGACACCATCATACACAGTCTACTTGGAGAAATCACCCAAATACAAGTTGTCCCTTTGGTCATTTCAGGTGAAAGTGAAACAGCTGTTAAATTTAGCTTTCATGAAATAAAGCTCATATCCTGAGTTGTTGATATCTTTATTATTATTGTAATATGGTTATCTATACTGAAGTTGTTTAATCTTTCTTAATATCATTGTGTTATTATAGAATTATGTTTCTCCAAGTGTATCACACGCACTATGTTTTTTTAAATTTGTATTTATTATTAATAGTTTTAAAATATTTGTTATAAGGTTGTAAGATTAAAATATATAGTTCTACACCACAACTACCACCAACGTTTTTTGGCAATTCAATCAGATCTCTATATTCCACAAATGAGTGCAACCATATGGTAGCTGTCTTTCATCTCTTTACTTATTTCACTAAGCATAATCATCTCCAGTTCCATCCATTTTTTCCTAAAGGACACAGTATCATCTTTCCATGGAATAGATATCCCATAACACACACACACACACACACACACACACACACTCCATGTTATATATGTTATTGGATAGAGACAGAGAGACTGATTGAGAGGGGAGAAGGAGAGAGAGACAGAGAGACATCTGCAAATACCACCTCACCATTCATGAAGCTTTCCCCCTGAAGGTAGGGACCAGGGGTCTGAACCTGGGTCTTTGCGTTCACTATGATGTGTGCGCTTAACCAGGTGAGCCACCACCTGGCCCCTATCCCATAAATTCTTTAACCAGTCATCTGATGATAGGCATTTAGACTGCTTCCATCCTTTGGCTATTGTGTATACACTCTGGTAGTTTAGATAATGATTTTAAAGGATAGCAGTATATTAAAAACAGGTAATAGTGGTATATTTATTTCTGAATAATACTGATTGTATGCAGTGGGCAAGGAAATAGACCAACTGATAAAGCATTGGAATTCATATCAGAGACTCTAGTCTGATCCCTGGAAATTCCTGTACCATTTTGATAAGCTTCTCTCCTTTTCTCTCTTTCTCTCACACAAAACTTTTTTTTATCATTGTTGTGGTTATTATTATTGTTGTTATTATTGGTGTCATTATTGTTGAATAGGACAGAGAGAAATGGAGAGAGGAGGGAAGACTGAGAAGAAGAGAGAAAGATAGACACCTGCAGACCTACTTCACTACTTGTGAACTGACCCCCCTACAGGTCCGGAGACGGGGGCTCAAACTGGGATCCTTATGCTGGTCCCTTGTGCTTTGCATCATGTGCACTTAACCCAGTGCTCTACCACCTGGCCCCCTCACATAAAATTTCTCCTAGTCAAAGCCTATCTTCATTTATCACAGGGGTAAAATAGATTGAGAGATTTTCTTTTTATTTGGAAACTTTTCAAAAAAATTTGCCTTTTTGGAAACACAAATGAAAGTCTTTTAAGGAAAGAAAAATAAAAGGGGGATGGTGGCATACCTGGTTGAGCATACATGTTACAGTGAGCAAGGACCCAGGTTCAAGTCCCTGGTCCCCACCTGCAGGGGGAAAGCTTCATGAATGGTGAAGCAGTGCTGTAGGTGTCTCTCTGTCTCTCTTCTTCTCTATCTTCCCCTTCTCTCTTGATTTCTGACTGTCTTTATCCAATAAATAAATAAAGATAATAAAATAAAAAAACAGAAAAGGAAAAAAGAAGAGGATAGAAAAGTCAAAGGTAAGAGTGAGAAGAGAGCAGGGACAAGAAAGAGAAAAGGGGAGCAACATACAATTAGGATGTAATAGCAATTAGGTTGTAATAGCACTCTCTGTGCTAAATTGTTGGATAGAAGAAATGTTATTTTGCTACTTCAGATTTCTCAAGCCCTTAAAATGTTTCAAGGAAGGGGCTTTGGTGGTTCTGAGACTAGGCAATCACCAGCCATACTGAGTGCTTTATTGCTGTCTGGAAGTGTTTATTTTCTGAGCATAAATTCAGGGGACAGATTCAAGGCATATCTAGAAGTAAAGCATAGCATCATGTGAACTGAGCTGACAAGGACAATTTACTGTACCCAGCATTTGTTCTGGACCAATCCAAGGCAATCCAGCTATTAACATTTCTAAAATCTCTGGTGTTTGATTGTCCCTTCATTGAACTTTGGAATGGCATGGATTAACCCGTTATAGGACTCCAGTGCAGGGTCCACAGCCCCGAAATGATCATTCATTCCACCTCAGAAGATGATGTGCTATGTGGGACACCTGTGCCAGGTTTGAGCCAAGGTGCCACATGAGAGGTTCTATGGCACTGGGGAAGCTCTGTTGTTGGGGTATCTTTCACTTTATCTCTCTGTGTGCATTTCCCTACATATCTCTATCTGACGGTAAAAACAGTCTAGAGTAGTGACTTTGCACATGTACATATCTTGTCTCTGCAAAAAGAAAAAAAGGAATTAAATGAGTTGTGTGTGAAAAGACTAAGTCAACAAATACTGTGTCTTACAACTGTTTTAAATTATTAATTATTACTATTTTGTTCACATGTGATCAGTGAGGAGATGAGAGGTACATTTTTCCAGCTTCCTGCAGGCATGCATAATTGTTTTTCATTCTATTTTTAGAAAGTTTAATTTCAGGCGTAGGTGACAACCTTTCCTATACTGTACTATTAGAACCTACAATTAAAAATATTTGTTTATTTTAATGAGAGATATGCAGAGTGGAAGATACAAAAAGACCAGATCACTGGTGAGCCCAAAGCCCATAATTTTGAGAATATTTTTTTAAGTCTGAAGACATTATTAAAAAAATCTTTCTGTCTCAAAGCAACTTTAAAAAGTACATTTTAGAGTGCTTATGAAGGCAAATTCATAGTTTAATAGCTTGCACTCACTCACATGTAATGTATATTAGAATCAAGTTTAAGATGGAAAAAGAAACTGATTGGGGGCAGAGTGGTAGCACACTGGGTTAAGTGCACATTGCACAAAGCTCAAGGACCCATGCAAAGATCCCAGTTCAAGAACCTTGGCTCCCCACCTGTGCGGGGGGGGTAGGGGGGGACTACTTTGCATGCAGTGAAGCAGGTTTGCAGGTGTCTGTCTCTCCCTCTCTGTTTTCCCCTCCTCTTTCAATTTCTCTCTATCCTATCCAACAATAATAGTAGCAACAACAACAATGGGAAAAAAAGATAACTGTAGAGAACAGTGGATTTGTAGTGCAGGCACTGAGTCCCAGCAATAACCCTGGAGGGAGGGAGAGAGAGGGGGGGGGAGAGGGAGAGGGAGAGGGAGAGAGAGAGAGAGAGAGAGAGAGAGAGAGAGAGAGAGAAGTTGATTAAGATAACTTGAAAAATTTAAAATAAGACTTCAATACATGCTCCCTTGCATCATACAGGTGACCACACACTTTAAACGTTAACTTGTTCATAATAGGAAGACATTTTATTCAATTTCTGTTTTGGATTCTTTTTTCCAGATCCTATGATTTTTCTTTTAACTTTAGGGGCTTTATCACTTGGGACTTGCTTTTTAAGGGAAGGAGAGAAGAGAGAAAGAGAGGGAGAGGAAGGGAAGAGAAGGAGGAGGGAGAAGGAGTGGGAAAGGGAAAGAGAAACAACAAATCTTCCCCAGTGTGGTGGGCTGGGCTTGAATTTAAGTCTCCTGCATAGCATATCTGAATGGTATATTTTGCCATTTTCATGGCGGTATGGTTAATTGTTCTGCACTCTAATTTTAGAAAGAAATCTCAGCTATCAGTGGCAACCTTTAATATACATTCTCCCTGGTGAACTATTCTGCCATCTCCCCCCAGCTCCTTTTCTCTGTTTCTGGTCCCTTGTTCTAACAAAGACTGAATATGAGCAGTCAGGTGAAGAAAAAGTTGGTATCTGAAGGGTTTAGTCTCCTTTCTGACATATTTTTATTTCCCCTGAGAGACTTGTATGCATCACACTTTCTGTTTAGATAACAAGGACTTTCAAACAACTAAGTTTTATTTTTATCTTGCTTAATATTATTAAGGGTTCTTGGAAATGACATAGTGCATTTTTGCATAGAAAAACAGAAAAATATATCATGACTTATCTGACACCCCAATATTTCATTCTTAAACATTCATCTGATATACAAAAACAAATTTATTGACTTAAAAATGCCTTTATTGTCAATCTTAGTGGTTTTATAAACATATTTTTTTCATGGTGAGCAAAGCTTATCCAGTGAATAAAATCTTTAACATGCTTTTATTCTTCTTTCTCTTCATAATTTCTATTTTTTATAATAATTATTTTAAATACTTTATTTGATTTGATAGGACAGAGAGAAATTGGGAGAGATGGGGGTGAGAGAGGGAGAAAGGGAGACCTGCAGCACTGCTCTATTGCTCATTAAACTCTGGTGGAGAGCTGTGGTTGGAGCCTGGGTCCTTGCACATGTGTGCACTTAACTAGGTGCACCACAGCCTGGCCCCCTTTCTTTCATTCTTCCTTCCCATCACCTTTTCCTTCCATTCTTCCCTTTTATGTTCTTATTTAACTATTTCTGATGATGAACCTGCAGTTCAAAATATACTATCACTTAATCTTCATTTGCCTTATCTTGACTCATTCAAAATATGGATCAAGATAATCTAAATAAAATTGCAATTTCCAGTCATGCAGGCCTATTGCTAATATCCTTGTTTGTGGTATCTGAGTTGGTGATATTCATAAACTATGTATATGACTTACTAAGACTATTAGTGGTAATAAACAAATGAAGGGGGTTAAAAAAACTTGCTAAAGAGCACATTCCATTTCTCTCACAGTTAACTCCATATATTACTGCTTCTGTTTAATAATTAATGCTCTTGTTCTTAGGACACTAACAACTTAGTTTTTTGTCCTGCTCAATTCACTTTTGTAATGAAAAGCTCAGTTTGTTCTATGGGTCTTATATCATTTCTGCTCTAACCATGATGAAGTGTTCAGTATAATGCACCAATAAATATTTGAAAATTGGGCAGAAGAGATGTGAGGAGAGCACTTTGTGCTTTTAATTGATATGCTGAACAACATTGGTTTTAAATGGAGCTAATGCATTTTACTTTTTTTCCTTTCTAGATACAATTTAAAAATTATGGTGCCTGAAATAACCTAGGCTGATTATTCAAACTGTAATTTGAGTGTGTGTGTCTTTGTTATATGTGCTCACTCTTTTTCTTTTTCTAGTAAAATTGATATTTTTATAATTTACATAAATATCAAAATTAATTCAGATTATAAACTTGAACTTTTCTTTTTTTTCTAATGGTATCCCCAACTTCCAAACCTATTCACTAATCTCTTAACTGAGCTCCTACTTTCTTTTACCTTACTGAGATTTCCTTTTTGTCCAATTCTATTGTATTTTACTGAATTCCTGGATTAGGGCTCTGGGAATCTTTTACATTTACTATTTATTTATTTAATCTGTTCTGCTGAGCTTGACTTTATGCATGCATAATTTCATCATTGAAGGATTTGTTTTAATTCAGATAGAGAAACTGAGCAAGAGGGAGAAAGAGAGACACACAGAGCTCAAACCTGGACTCTGCCTATAGCATGACATGTACCTTAACTAGTAAATCTATCTCTCCAGGCTACTCTTACTTTCATATCATGTCAAAATTATAGACTTAGAATAGACCCTTGGAATTTTGCTACTTTCACCCACTGTAGTTAATTCTTTAAAGTATGTATGTATATTTATTCCATGATAGATCTTTTGTGTAGAATTGATCTTTTGTGTAGATAGATCTTTTTTTTGTGTGTAGATAGATCTTTTGTGTAGAATCTCTTATTCTATGGTCTTGTCAGTCATTATTAAATAAATTAATTAATTAAAAATAAGAAAGAAAGGCAGAGAGAGAGAGAGAGAGAGAGAAAGAGAGAGACAGACCACAGCATCAAAACTTTGCCCAGTGTGGTAAGGACCAGCCTCAAGCTTGCCATTTTATTTTGTTTTGTTTTATTTTATTTTTGATTTCTTTATTGGTGGATTAATGGTTTACAGTTGACAGTAAAATGTAATAGTTTTTACATGACTAACATTACCCAGTTTTCCACATAACAATGCAACCCTCCCTAGGTCCTCCTCTGCCAGCCTATTCTAGGACCTGAACCTTCCACACTACCCCCAGTGTCTTTTACTTTGGTGCAACTCACCAACTCCAGTCTATTCTATTCTATCCAGAATATTTTCCAGAAGGGAATATTCCCTTCTGATCTCATTTTTTCAAATTCTGCCATGTAGGGCTAGTTAAAATTTATCATTTACCTCATGACATCTGAGCTGCACAGTGTAATCCCCATACCCTATTTGCAAAGACCATCAATGATCCTCCTAGGATGATGGTGCATACAGACTAGCTATTAATTCCCATTCATATTCTCACCAAGGTGCTAAGCTCTAGTTAAATGATACTTCTCTGGTATAAGCACAGAGCCATTGTTCTTTAATACCTAGACTGGTATAACTCCTCCCCACCCCCCTTTATGGGCCTTTTACTCTGAAGACATTTTAGCTTTGATTCTGAAAAATGGATGTTTCACACATCCCTTGTTTACTAAGTTGAAATTTGTTCCTATCTCTGTGGACACTGTTATAGGCTTTATAAATTGCCACCTGTCACACAAAAAGCAACCCATGTTTTTGTATGCCTCTGCCTTTGCTGCTAAGGGTATTCCTTATAATAATAGAATGACAACAGCCCTGAATATATTTCTAGATTATGGCTTGTTTCTTCTAGCATGTAATTGGTATCCCTTACTACCCAACTAGATGAGTAATTGTGGAATTCTATAATGCATCCTTAAAGGGCTAATTCTCAGTCATGAATATAAGAATACAGAAAGCTTTATATATTTTAAATTTTGTACTGCATAACTCTAATCAGACAGCTGCTAAGCATTACTTTTCTCCACAGAGCTATTCCTTCTCCAGCAGATGCCTCATGATTTGTCTAGTCTTTGTGATTAAAGTCAATAGAATTACTAGCTTAAGGCATAGGGTATGTTTGTTCTAGTTTACCATTCGCAGGTCTTGTTTGGACCATGCTGAGTAGTTAAACCTCTCGTCTGCAAACTTCACAAGAACACAACAAACTGAATTCTAGATTATAACAGTGCAACACTCTAGATATGCTATGGTAGCCACCCAAGAACCATCTAAATTTGGGGATACCTTTGTAAATCTCTGTTCTGAGCTTCCTTGAGTGATGGACCATCTCTGAGTTAGACACAGATACCAGACCATGGGTATTCAGGACCTTATCTGATACCCAGTTATTGTGCCAACACTTTGAGGGGATGGAGGCAGAACTTACGGAGGAACCCTAGAAACACTGAAGATTTGCTTGTTCTCCATTACTCATACAGACGCTGAGCATCTTGTACATCTTTATATTAAGAAGTGGGGAATTGTGATGCAGTATACTGATCAACTATAGGAAGTCAGGTACAGCACTCAGCTGACTCAGCCTTGGCGACAGAGCATAAAATGATCTGTGAAAACTCACAATTAACTGTGGGTGGACCCAGCCTGTGCAAATGCACAAAGCATTGTGGATGGACTCAACAGACTTAAAAGCACAGCCAGTCAGAAGTCCGCTACTGTTTGTTCTCCTGGTCAGAAATATCTTGTCTGAGGCTGTTAGAGGTACCTGCCCTGGCTACTTCTCTTGAGAATTGAATAGGTGTGACTCAGATAGCTGGTAAAATCTAAGACTCCTCTATGTCCATGAGCAACCTATACCGTGGCTGATTATCCTGTGGGACTGAACTTTTGATAACTATTTATAGGTTTTTTTTGGACCTAGAGTATTCTTAACCCCTGATGATAACTGCTCATTTTTCAGTACCTAAAATAATGACCCATACCTTTGTACTGTGTCAGGAAATTGTGAGGATATGGTTGAGCTTAGAAGAGCTTGAATTGAGGGAACATCCATCCTGTCAGTCTATCTCTCTCTCTACTGAGAGGTTGAGCAAGGAGGGACAAACTCCCCTAAGGTTTGCCTCGTCTTATCAGACTCCCCGTCTCCAAAGCACCCTGCATTCCTGATACTATGGCCTGCTCCCTTATTATCTACATAATCACTGTTTTGCCTGAAAGATCCCCACCCATTCCATTCCTTTGATCTATCTTCTTTCTACCCTCAAGATACACCCTGTCTTCAGGGTATTATATATCCTACCAGTTAAAACCCTAGCAACAGTTGCTAAGGAAGTTCCTACCTTTCCCAGCCCTTTTTGCCTTTTTCCACCCCTTTGCTAACCATTTCCATTTCCGACTTGCCACTTCCGGGTTCAACTCTTAAAAGCCTTGGCTCTCTGATCAATAAGGAATCAAATCGCCTCACCACCATGAGCTCTGTTCATGAGTCATCTCCCTCACATCACTGAGTGAGTAGCAGCCCAGGCTAGCTCCAGTCGCATTCCCTCCAACCCAGAGAGTACATGCCTGGGAAGAGGCACCTCCACACTAGCCTGGCAATACTGCCTTAATAAAACCTTGATTCCTTTAAACATACTCTCAGCCATCCCTCAGCTGAATACATTACATGGTGCAGCCAAGTCCCTTTTAATTTTTAGTTACAACAATATAGGAACTTGTCCATTCTTTCCAGGTTCTCTAACTTGGTGGCATATAGTTGTCACTGAATCCTGGGATGGATTTCTGTGGTGTCTGTTGTAATATTTCCTATTTCATTTACAATCCTATTTATTTTAGTCATCTCCCTTTTTTTTATTTTGTGAGTATGGATAAGGAATTGTCAATTTTGTTTACCTATTTGAAGAACAAACATTTAGCTTTATTGATCTTTTGTAAAGTTCTTATTTTCAGTGTTATTTATTCCTTCCCTAACTTTAGTTATTTTAATCCTTCTGGATGCTTTAGCATTCCTTTGTTGTTCTTCTTCTAAGGTTAATTCAGGCATTGACATTTACTGATATTATAGATTGAGGGTATTTTTTATACCATTATTCTAGACTTTTAGAGTGGTCAGATATATGACATGCATATGGTGATGTGATTGTTTATAGGAGACCTTTCAAAACTTGTTTCATGGAAGGCATGGTGATATTTGGTTCCTTTAAACTGTTGCTTGTCAGAGAAAGTTTTCATATCTCCACCTAGTCTGAATGACAGTCTAGCCAGATACAAAAGTCTTGACTGAAAGCCTTTCCCATTGAGAACTCATTATATATCTTGCCATTCTCTTCTGTCCTTTATTATGTGTGATGACAAATCTGCTAATCTTTTTTTTTAAATTTTTATTTATAAAAAGGAAACACTGACAAAAAACATAGTATAAGAAGGGTACAGCTTCACACCAATTCCCACCTCCAAATTCTGTATCCCATCACCTCCCTTGATGGCTTTCCTATTCTTTATCCTTCTGGGAGTATGGACCCATGGTCATTATGGGGTGCAGAAGGTAGAAGGTCTGGCTTCTGTAATTGCTTCTCCATTGAACATGGGCTTTGGCAGATTGATCCACATTTTCAGCCTGTCTCTCACTTTCCCTAGAGGTGTGGGGCTATGGAAAAGTGGGCCTCCAGGACACATTGGTGGGGTCATCTGCCCAGGAAATTCTTATGGGTTTTCCTCTGTAAGACTATTTATTTTTCCCTTCAGGATACTTTTTTTTTTTAAATCCTTATTCCTTTTTATTTTAAATATGATGTGTCTTGGTTTCTTTAAGGTTGGGTCAATAATGTTGGGAACCCTATGGGCTTCTAGAACCTTTGTATTTTATGTTGTCTAGAGTTGGGAAGTTCTCAGTTATTGCATCTTGTAGAATGCTATCTTCCCCTTCCTCTTGTTATTCCTCTGCTAAGCCAATAATGGGTCCATTATTTGTTTTGAAGTCATCCCTTATGTCTTCACTGTATTTTTCAATATCTCTTAAACTCTTTTTGAGACCTATGGATCTCTTACTTCTTTTAGTTTTCTCTAATTCATCCTCAATCTTGATAATTCTGTTTTCTGCCTCACTTATTCTGTTCTCTCTCCCCTTTGTTGTTTTCTGTAGTTCAGCTATTTTGTTTTCCTGTTCTGATAATGTATTAGCTTGTTCAGCTAATTGTGCTCTTAGCTCAGCTATTATAGCTTTCAGCTCTCTGTTTACCTCAAAATAATTAGTGTTTTCTTTTGGAGTCTCATTTGTTGTTTCTCCATTTTTGATTATATTACTTTCAAAATTTTTCCTCACTCCTGTACCTATTGCATCAATTAGTGTTTGTATGATGTCTTCATTCTTATTTACTTCTATCTTTTGGGGGCTTTTATCTGGAATTTTTGCCAAATTAATTTCTCCAATGTTTTTTCTTGGTTTAAACATAGTATTTGGTGTGCTGTAAGGTCCCTATTTCAGTACTATTCAATCCACTAATTACACTTGTCTGGATTGACTGTGTCTACGTAAGGTAATAAGAGTTCACAAGTTTGGAAACTAGTAGTTGTTTTAATATTATCTGAATTCCTGAGTTGAAGCACAGTGGTTGTTAAACCCTCTTATCTTATCTTTCCTGAAGGCTATGGGAAACTGAGACTTTTTTTAAACTATAAGATCGTTTATCTTAATCACTCCCTTGTGTCCAACAGATAAAACAGGGTGGGGGATAAATAGCACTGTGGTTATGCAAATAGACTCCCATTCTCTGAGGGTCTGAAGTCCTGGACCTAATCTCTGCCCCACCTCCAGCTGGAGCTGAGTTTCTCTTTGCCAAGTGGCCCTGTGTTTCTGCATAAATCCTGATTTCTGAGGGAGTTATTCACCCATTTTCCTAATTAATCACGAGAACCATGTGAAAGGCTTCTACTATATATACGCACTTCCTGACTACCGGGAATGTTACTCTGCTGTCATCTGGCCAGCATCTGCCCCCATTCCCCTCCCCCATGCTGATGTCAGTATAGGGCTTCCTGGCTGTTGTTTGAGCCCCTGAGGGGCAACAGCATGGGGACTCACAGTTGTAATTTGGTGAGGCTTAAGGTCTCCTCCTGTAAGCAGTCTTGATAAAACTCAGACAGGAGGTGGTGTTTCAACTTGCAAACTGCTGGGCTGGTACCAGCTGCTCTCAAGTAGGTATTTAGCCACAGGAATCTCTCCTTAAGCCTCTCTGTCCATGAGTCACATGTGTTTACACTCACCTGTGGTTTGGTGGGTTCCTAGAATTGACCCCTAGTCTTATCTTGTTGCATTTTCAGATGCTCTTCTTTGCTCTATTTTATTTCTTTAAGACAGTTCATGAAACCATCCTGTCTTCCCTGGGCAGATGACCTCACCAATGTGTCCCAGAACCTCACCTCCCCAGAGCCCCACTCTCTGGAAAAAGAGAGAAACAGGATGGTGTTATAGATAGACCTGACAATATCCATGTCTAGTAGAGAAGCAATTACAGAAGCTAGATCTTCCACCATCTGTACCCCATAAAGAAATTTGGCCCATACACCCAGAAGGATAAAGAATAGGGAACTTTAAGTGGAGGGCATGGGACACAGAACTCTGGTGATCAGAAGTGTATGAAATTGTATCCCTCTTGTCCTATAATATTCTTGATCATTATTAAATCACTAATAAAACAACAAAAAAGTAGCTTATAAGATTTTACTTCCTGTATCTTGAGAACTTGTTTGGAGGTTCTAGCAGGGGAGTGCAGCTACTCTTATACCCTTGACCAAAGACCAGTCCATCTCTATTCAGGGAAGGCTGTCCTCTTTGACCGAGCGTGCAGCTTCATGAGGGACACACATGGAGTGGTGATGGAGGAAGGGGACAACTGCCTAGCCAGCCAGATCAGCCGAATGAACCCTGGCGATCAATGGGGTGACAGATGTTGCAGCCAGATTGCCCTCACATCCACTTCCTGTATCTTTTTCTAAGACCTTCGGGCAGAGATAGACTTCCTCACTGGTCATAGGTCTCCTTGTGTTACCTGTCATACTTTAGTGTAACAACCTGTTTTTTTGGATAAAAAAAACCTTCAAGGAGACATCCATCCCCTCTTTGACTTTTATATCCTCATTATTCAGCAGTGTGTTTGAAAAAAAATGATTTTTTTTGTTAAGTGAATTATAAAATTATATTTGAATCAGTGAGTTCTCCTATATTATATCAATTCCTCCAAAGTATTAGATTATAAATTCCAAAGAATCACTTATTTTAGAGATTATTGCTTTCTTTCTCCCTTTCCTTCGGACTAATTAATAATAATAATAATAATAATCTAATGATTTTATGATACATAAAAATTGTTTTCAGTGCTATCACATATTAAAGATGAACTAGGAGACAAGAACTTTTCTATAGAGAACTTGCACTTCTCTGAAATATATCAGGTTACCTGACATGACTATTGAAATTGCTTAACCTGTGTATTATTTAAGAACTGACATATGTGGCTCAGACAAAATGGGGGTATCATTTTATTAGAGGTACATAAAGGCATGAGTAGACGTGAGATGGTAGTCATCATTTACTTTCTACAACCTCCTCTCTTCCATAGAAAATTTAAACCAAAATAAGTAGAACTGACTCAGGCCCCTCCCTAAAATGTGTGATCATTTATCCTTCCTCTTGTCTTCTGTGTGCATATGAATACTTTTCATTTTTCCCTTGCCTATTGGAAAGTTCTGCACATATAATTTTGAGATTTTTGTTTTAATTTTATAGTAATGTAGTGCGGCTATCCCAGCTTTCTATCAGAAGTGGCAGACAGCCAAAAACTAGAATCATTGTTTGCAAACTCTAAATATAGAGTCAAGATTTATATGAAGAAAACAGATATGTCTTGTTATAAAACCATGAATAAGTATTGGCACAAACATAATAGTTTATTCTTCCTTGATATCACTTATTTTAAATAGCTATCTATCTTTTACTAAGATACTGTAGAAAGATACATTACAGAAACATTTACTTCAGCTCAGAGTACCAGAGGGTTGCTCTTTTCTTGATGCATTTAAGATTTCATTATGTCTAAGAAGAGATGAGGGGAATATGAGCCTAGAAGCAATTTGATTTTTTTAAATCTCAGGGAGCCTAGAGGGGTTGTTATTGATAATAATGAGTTATATTCATCTTGAGGTCACTATTGGTCTTTTGTATTATTTTTATTCTGAATTTGTTCTAACTTTGCATAGAAGTTGCCTTGATTCTAAGACAAGAATGCTGAGTTCAGCAGAGAAAGAAATCTCTCCCATGTCCCATCTGTGCTTCTCTTTGCTTTCTTCCAGTGTTGTCCCCTCTTCTGATTTCCATCCCCTTTAATCATTTCTGCCTGGTCCACAACAAACAGGCAGCAGAGGGAAAAAACTTTCAGAAAGAGTTAAAAAGGATGGATGAAATTTATACAATGCACACCATATGGCCTGACATTTTCCAGATTAGGTAAACATTTCTATTGGGGATAAATAGTCCTGTACATTGATGTAAAGAAATTGCATACGACAAGGGCACATTCAGCATAGTTATGCTATACAGTAATGCTTGTTCAGTAAGAGACCTTTGAAAACTCAAGGGTGAGTAGAGAGGAGAGAGCTGTTTTAGTCCAACTTTTAGAAAAACAGGGTCAGAAATTAGGAATTTGTGGCCAAAGTAAATTCTTTATCCTCTAAGGTGAACCTTAGTGCTATATTTCCCTCTCTTCATCTGCCTCACTGTCTCTGTCTTTCTAGTGGAAAAAGTCAGGCCTATCATGATGACAGAAAAAATATGAATTAGTTTCAAATGCTTGTGCACATAGGCATATTCACAAGAAATTCCCTATAGTTCATTACTGGACATCTCTGAAGTAATATAAAAAGTAAATTTTGTTAAACTTCACTTCTGAATTGCCCATGCCTATGGAGAGACACTCGCAGTGTCTGGCAAATTGATTCTGTATGGGTTGTTGCTGGTGTGTGTGATTGTGAGGTGTAGACTGATCTGCTCCTTGCTGAACAGCCCCAGAGCCATAGATTTCATTTGATCTTTGCAAAGGCTAACATCTGTCTGCTGTCATTTTAGTAAGATTGATGACAGACAAAAAAGAGTAGAGAGGAGGGAGTCCAGGGAACAGAGACCAGGAGAAGGAGCCTGTGGCAGTGACCAAAGCTGCCTGAGGTCACTGCTGCAAAGTCCCTGGCTGATGAGGGATGTGGTGGGAAATAGCCAGGCCCCACACTAGCCATTATTACACGTGGTTGTTACTGCTGGTAGCTGGAACTCCGTGACACAAAGGCAGAATTTTGCACCTTATATATCTTAATAGATTACTTATATTGTAAGCAGCACCTAGCTAAATATTATGACAGCAATAAGAATGTAGTTTACTGTTATCTTAATGTAGCACAGGGTAAAGCCATCAAAAAAACATTAGGTTTCTTAGAGTCTCCAAAAGAAACTGATATAGACATAGAGCTATTTTTATGCAAAGTTCTTAATTTTGGCAGACATCTTTCAAATTACAATTAAAAATATACATACATATTTCACCCATGTGTAAGCATTTTTATCCATTTGTATATGCATTTCCTCTAATTTCTGAATATCATTATTCTCTCACTATGTGAAAATCATATAGGAATGATTCCACACAAATGTCTCAATACACCTTCATATTTAGAATTTCTCTAGCATATATAAGCTGTTATTATAGAAGCTACTAAAGGCACACTTGAAATAATTGTTATGAATGGACGACTGAGAAAATGAACAGATAAACTAATGGTAACATAAATTGTCTATATTTAAGTTAACATAGATACCAAAGAATTTCTTTTAAAAATTTTTAAAAAATATTTATTTATTAATTTTCCCTTTTTGTTGCCCTTGTTGTTTTATTGTTGTAGTTATTATTGTTGTTGTTATTGATGTCTTCGCTGTTGAATAGGACAGAGAGAAATGGAGAGAGGAGGGGGAGAAAGAAGGGGAGATAAAGAGAGACACATGCAGACCTGCTTCACTGTCTGTGAAGCAACTCCCCTGCAGGTGGGGAGCCAGGGGCTGGAACCTGGATCCTTGTGCTTTGTGTATACATGTTCATGGAAGTTCATTATTTTTTGGTTGAGGATGTAGATAACATCAATATAAAATTTCTTTCTATGAAATATAAAAAATTGAGCAAATCTAGCTAGAACACAGCAGAAGAAAGAAAAATTAACACTTCTGTTCCACTGGTTTGTGTATGTTCCAGTTTTAAAGGGTGAGTCCTACTGAACTAATAAAGGAAGATATATTTTGTGGAGGGTGGTGGAATTTGTGACTGAGATGGAGAATTAATAAAATAATCAGTCTTTATTAGGTCATGTTTATTTAATTTTTAAAAAGAAATCTGCAACACCACAAAGTATAAGTTATAGTATATTTTCCTTTGCTTTCTACAGGGATTTATTAGGTTATTTCCTAGTGTGATTTCTGAATTTCTAGCAGATTTTTTTATTTGTTCTTGATGGTGGGTATGAGACAGAGAGGGGGGGAGAGAGAGAGAGAGGAGAGGGAGAGAGGGAGAGAGAGAGAGAGGGAGAGAGAGAAAGAGAGAGAGAGAATGGAAGAGAAGAGAACAGAAGAGAAAGGAAGAGCAAAATAGAGCAGAACAGAGTAGGATAGGATAGAGCAGAACAGAGTAGGATAGGATAGAGTCGGGTAGGGTGGGGTGGAATGGGGTGGGATGAGATGGGATGGGATGGGATGGGATGGGATGGGATGGGATGGGATGGGATGGGATGGGATGGGGAGAGGAGGGGATGGATGGGATGGGGAGGGGAGGGGATGGATGGGATGGGGAGGGGAGGGGAGGGGAGGGGAGGGAAGGGAAGGGAAGGGAAGGGAAGGGAAGGGAAGGGAAGGGAAGGGAAGGGAAGGGAAGGGAAGGGAAGGGAAGGAATGGAATGGAATGGAATGGAATGGAATGGAATGGAATGGAATAGAATAGAATAGAATAGAATAGAATAGAATAGAATAGAATAGAATAGAATAGAATAGAATAGAATAGAATAGAATAGAATAGAATAGAATGGAATAGGAGAGTCCACAGCACCGCTTTAACACTTCATTATTATCTGTGGGGGTGGGGGGTAGCAGATTTAAGGACTTTCCCAGGCATGTCAAAGCACTGAGGGACTAAGACCAGAGAAAAGTCTGAAGGAAGTAAGTGAGAACAAGGACCAGAACCCCCAGAGCTAGAGCTATTGCAATGAATTGAATGGAGGTTCCCTCAAAACGGATGCCTGTTCAGAACATGAGTAGGAAATCTTGCTTAGAAAAATACTTTGCAAATATGAAAGTTCAGGTGAGAGCATTCTGGATTACCCAAGTGTGCCTTAAATCAAATGACAAGTGTTGTCAATAGAAGGAAAAGACAGAGAAGAGAAAAAGAAAGGGTCTTGTGATGGTACTGGAAGAAATAGGATGCATGGGAGTCAGGCAGTAGCACAGTGCTTAAGCTCATGTGGCACAAAGCACAAGGACCCAAGTAAGGATACCGGTTTGAGGCCCCGGCTCCCCAACTGCAGGGGAGTCGCTTCACAGGCAGTGAAGCAGGTCTGCGGGTGTCTATCTTTCTCTCCCCGTGTCTGTCTTCCCCTCCTCTCTCCATTTCTCTGTCCTATCTAACAATGACAACAACAATAAAAAACAAGGACAACAAAAGAGAGTAAATAGATAAATATTTAAAAAAGAAGTCTACTTTCAGATATTTCATTACATAAAACTTTTGAAAACTATGACCCTCCAATCTTACTCCTGCTGGGAATTTGCTAAAGATTGAAATGAGCAATAACTTTGCCTGAACTTTTGTCTCACTGAGATTTTCCTGAACCAATAGATTGTTCCAGCACTAGTTATTCTATTGAAATTAAAATGTTGATTTAAAAAATTCCCCATTGCAGGAGTTAATGAGCCACTCTCTTACTTACTTTATTCTGTAGGTACAGTGGAAAGTGCATGTGCTTTGGAATGAGACAAACCCAGAAATGAATTGTGACTTTGCCACTTACTGAAGTAGGAGTTGCTTTTTTTCTAAACCCAAGATTCCTTGAGGTGTATAGTAGCTGGTCACTAGGAAATGTAGTAAAGGATTAAACAAGATCTTGTAAACAAAGTTCTACATAAGTGCCTGGTCCCTTGTAGGTGCTCAGTAAATACAGAATGATTAAGTGACCTATATTATTGCTTTGGAAGTAGAAAACCCTGGGAGATGAGATGTGACAAACTGATGTGTCTTGAAAAACTGTCTTTGATTTTATCATTTCAGATTTTCTGACACTCTCCTAACTCCTTCTTCTTTTTCCTTCCTTATAAGATTTCCTGAAGTTTCAAAAGTGATCCCCCAACCAATAATGCTTTATTTTTGCGCCATTCCTTACCCTCCTCTCATTGTCTGGTGCCCTCAAGAGAGCCCAACAGGAGGATTTGGCCAAGGGTAGTCTCCCTACTTCTCTCCCCAAATTAAACACAAGCTCTGACTTGGCACACCAAGATCATTTTCTTCAGCTACACAGGACCTGTGTGGGATAAGTAGCTAGTCTGTTGCTAACTAGAATTAGTGACCCTGGCCTGAGTCCAATATATATATATATCTATATCTATATATCTATATATCTATATATCTATATATCTATATATATATATATAGAGAGAGAGAGAGAGAAACAGAACAAGACCCCCCCAAAAAAAAAAAAAAAAAAAAAACAAGGCTACCCATCTGAGCATTGCCTGGTAGCTGGTGTCACTACTTTTTTTTTTTCTCCCCGAATCAAATTACTCTATTTGTCCACATCCTTGAAGTCCATGTAATCATTTGTCTGCTTGGTGGTACAGGACACATACTCTTGAGTTGCTGGTTACAAAAAGTAATGTTTAAAGTGAGATGGATAAAAATGTGATGATGTGTAGCTCAGAATCAAGCAGTGAGCAACAGTCAGATGAAAATATTTGTCTATGTCTTCCCTTTGAACAAGTGACACAGCTTCTATCTCTGTCAAGTGCTTTTCTCAGGTAAATTGCTCTATCTTATTAAAGTATCACTCCTTGTAGGGGCAATTGTCACATGCAGGACATTTATATTAATCTGGATATATTTGGCTGTTTATAATTCTGTCATAACAATCACTTCCTGAAAGAAATGTCTCTTTTAGGGATCTTTACAAAACCTAACAAGAGGAATTACTGATGAAAAATTTATTTTATAAAAATAAAGAATTACTTTAGAAAACAAAAGAGCAGGGCACACACATCTACTGAAACAGGGATATTTGATATGGATATTATGAGCTATCACAATTTCAATCCTATTTGGGACAAGATTATATTGAAGTAGCAGGTGCCATAAGTATTCCAAAGTTTGTTTCCTACTTTACCATAACGTAAGTTAAGGAGAAAGCCTTTTATCAAGAAAATAGCCTTCCTTTCATGGGTTGGATAGCAGTAAAGTCAGTCTGTTGCTGACAAGTATTTCTTAACATAAATTTAATAAAATGTGTGTGTTTTCCCATGGGAGGAGCCATTTATATGGTTTAGAAAAATTAAGAAAGTGATTTAAAACTGATAAATGTGAATGAGAACTAAGTATTTATATCCAGACTATAGATAATTGTCCAGAAATTTGAGAGATTGGGCAAAATTAGGAGGAACAATAGCTTGCTTTATATTGAGAGAAATATTACCTGTACATTGTAATGTGCAGTGATTTCTTAATATTTATTGAAACTTTAGAATGTGTTTCCTGTGGACAAGTTTGGGATTATACAGAAACTGAGAGTTGTTGAAAATGTAAATAGGAGCTGTTTTACAGCATCGATATGTATGGTTAGAGGCTTGCATGTGTGCATGTACATGTGCTCTGTGTGTTGCACCAGAACAAATAAAGCATATAAGTTACAAAAACTAGAGCTGGGGATTCAGTTATAATTAAACTAACATAATTTTGTATAAGATCCTAAGAAGTATAATTTCATTGGAGTTACGTCTTTTTTTTTTCCAACTTGGATCTTGCTAATAGTAGAGTAGTCAGAGGATGTAACAGATAACTTGATTTGTTGAAAGAATGATTGCATGAGTCAATAAATGTGAATAGTCCGGAAACTGGTAGCATGGTCTGTATATGTTACATCATTTTCTGATTTGATTTCCATGGTAAATGATCACAAACTTCATGGCTTCAAGCAACACGAATTTATTACCTCCCAGATGTATGAATAGAAGTCTGAAATCTGTGCCCAATAATTGAATCCATAAAAATAACATAGTATGTATGTATAATGGAATATTATTCAGCCTTAAATAGGAAGAAAAGTCTTTCAGTTGTGATGGATTATTCTGGAGGACACTATGCTAACTTAAATAAACAGATAAAGTAAGACAAATGCGCTCACTTATATATATGGACTCTAAAAATAAACAACCAAGTCCTAAAACTCAGAAACAAGGAGTAAGAAAAACTTTTGAGGGGCTGGATAGTGGCATACCTAGTTGAGCTAACATGTTACAATGTGCAAAGACCCAGGTTCAAGCCTACAGTCCCTACCTGCAGAGGGAAGAAGGCTTCACAAGTGAAGAAGCAGTCCTGCAGGTGTTTGTTTTAATCTCTCCTTCCTTTCAATTTCTGGTCGTCTCTATCAAGTAAATGAAGATACTAATTTTTTTAATTAAAAAAAAAGAAAAATATGTTGTTGGAATGGGGTTGTGGTGAGTGGTGGAGGAAATAGTGAGAGTTTGGTTAAAGTGTATAAACTTTCAGTTGTGAAATGAATGAAGTCTGAGATATTAGTGCATATCCTTATCATTACAGTTGATAATATTGTAGTGTGTAGTTGAAATATGTTAAGAATTTACTTTCACGTATAGGAAAAGTAATCCAAGTGCTGGGGAGACTACACTTCCTTCAGAGGTCATAAGAGAAGAATGCTTCTTTACCCTTTATATTATAGCTATTGCTGGCTCTAGGAGTTTCTTAGGATGTGACTGCCTCACCCCAATTTCTGTCTCTATTGTCAAGTGGTAATCTCTATGGATCTGTATGTTCTAATTCTATGTTGATCTCCAATATACCTCTGCTTTTCTTTTACAAGGCCCTTGCATTGACCTCAAAATCAATCTGATAGATAATTAGTACGTCTTATTTTAAATACGTTCCATCATCCTACAAATACCTCTTTTCAAATAAGACAGCATTCACTCACTCTGCAGACTTGATGTAGATATTGCTAGAACTCTGTAAGATACTTATTATATATCCTTTTTGAAAACGAAACACTGGGACTGGATTTCAGATTACTTCAACTGTTTTGGGCATTTATGTAAAAACCTTGAAAATAAAATCCAAAGCAAAAGTTCTAGAGGAAAACAGACTCTTTAAATTATACACCTAAACTACATTCTTTAAATATGAGTTCTTATAGTATTCCCTCTATTAAACACATATGACAACTCAGATCTGAGAAATATGCACAAAATTGATTTCTTTACTACATCAGGCATACATACACGTCTATCACAGATCACAAAAAGTACAAATGTGGGGGTAGCTAAGAGGGTTAAGCCACGTGGTGAAAAGTGTAGGGACCCATATTGGGATCCAGGTTGGAGCCCCTGGCTTCCCACCTGCAGGGGAGTCGCTTCACAGGCAGTGAAGCAGGTCTGCAGGTGTCTCTCTTTCTCTTCCCCTCTCTATCTTCCCCTCCTCTCTCCATTTCTGTGTCTGATCCAACAATGATGATGACATCAACAACAATAATAACCACAACAAGGTTACAACAAGGGCAACAAAAGGGGGGGGGAATGGCCTTCAGAAGCAGTGGATTCATGGTGCAGGCACTGAGCCCCAGCAATAACCCTGGAGGCAAAAAAGAAGAAGAAGAAGAAGAAGAAGAAGAAGAAGAAGAAGAAGAAGAAGAAGAAGAAGAAGAAGGAGAAGGAGAAGGAGAAGGAGAAGGAGAAGGAGAAGGAGAAGGAGAAGGAGAAGGAGAAGGAGAAGGAGAAGGAGAAGGAGAAGGAGAAGAAGAAGAAGAAGAAGAAGAAGAAGAAGAAGAAGAAGAAGAAGAAGAAGAAGAAGAAGAAGAAGAAGAAGAAGAAGAAAAACAGAAGTACAAATGTATGAGCCCTTTGATATGGACTGGGGGTGAGGGAATGGAAGAATCCATATTCAAATAAAAATTAAAGTATAAAATATCAGTTGGATGGACCCCCAGAATGTTAAGAGGCACTCACCACATAGGAAGGACCAGTATCAGTATCACAACAACCAAGAGTATTCTATACATGTATTTGGAAATGAAAGTACTTTAAGTGTGACTGAAATCAGACAGCAAGGGGGTTATGAAGAAGACAAAGAGTTAGAGAGGGAAACAGGGGTTGTTTGATTCTGAAAAGGACTAAGGAGATATTGAAGAGGAATTTTAGCTTTTCCCTCCCCCTTCTTGCAAATTCCTAGCTCCTTCTGAGTGCCATGTAGAGTGACACCCTTAGACTGCAGGAGGAGGTTCATCAATAGCCTCTCCATTCTCAGCACTTAACTAGTCTTATTGCTGCTATTGTTTGGAAGAAACAGAAATTAATTGTCAAATTCTAACCCGATGCTAAGGGTAGTTTTAGTGATAGTTTACTGCACCTTTGTTTTAAATCTCTATTTACTTTTCTCTGTATACCTTTGCTTGTTCTTTTATTATATTATAAAATACACAGATCATAAACTTCATTTGTAACTCAATAAATCATTGCTTCTCCAAAAATACTAATTAGTTGTTTTGGTTATCATGCACCTGGAAAATTTTGTTAAGTTGCATGTTGCTGTCTAGTGTATTTTAATATATAACTTTTCAGAACTTTACTCGATAAAATTGTCATATCCTTTATTTAAACACAGTGATCTAAAACATTAACATTATTTGAAACATATTGAAAGTTCTCAAAAATTACACTCAAATTGAGAAATGAATTTGGGGGTTGGTAATGAGGCGTGTTGTCTCTGAATTATCCACGACACACATAAATATGTAAGTGGAAGTTCTTTGCATGAATAGACATTAATGAACTATCTTATTTATTTTAATGCTATTATTATGAAGATGGAGAGATGCATATACTACTACCTTGCCAATAATTTTTGCACCTTTAGAACGTCTAAGGCAATCTATGTAATATAATATGAACACTCCATGTTCTGTTTTATGTTTCAAATAGCATGTGACTTTGAATATCTTTTAATTCACAGATGAAAAATATCTAAAGACATTTGGGTCTGGAGTAGGGTTTGGGGGGCAATTGAAGTCATGTGTGTTGCTACCTTATGTAAATGATCTTCAGGTTCACATGAAAGGGTTTATCAGAAAACCTTATGTTTCCCAAGCTGGAGCATGTGAGGGTCTTACCTCACATATATAATTCTAGATTTCTGTAGAATGGAGTTTTAATTAAAAGAAAAGGAAAAATAAAAACAGAATTAAATACTGCAGATAGTCCTATATCTCAAATAGAAAATAGAAGACTATACAGTTCCAAAGAATAGCTATAAATTTCTGAGAATCTTTGTTTCATATTTCTGAAAAGAAAGGTTAAGAAAACAGTCCTTAGCATTGTTAACAATGAATAACAGTGATAATAAGAAATGTGCTGTCTGACTGAATTGCTGCTGTTGTTGAATTGTAATGTGAGTGTTTAAAATGTCTCTAGTAGATAAGTAATAAAAATACCACTTGGACACTAGACTTGAATTTTGAACATATTAGCCCCAGCAAGCCCAGATGAAAGTGAAATTGGCTGGTTTCAAGTTGATAATCTTTTTTAAAAAATGCCTACTTGTATGTCATGTGTTAAAAATCCACAAGTGCTATTTGCACTGGACAGATTTAACCTTATAAGTCATATAAATTTTTATTAATCTTTTCACTATTGAGGCTGCTGAAACATCCTACCAAGGCCACACAGGATAGAAGAGGGTTGGTGAAAGAGGAAATGAGTGACCAGAATCAGCTCAGCTACACTGCCATGAGTAAGTTAGATGGAGATCCATGCTCAGATATTTCAGATGCTATTTTCAAAATCTTCACAAAGGATTGCACAGTGATTATATGTATTCATGATGTGCATATCATGTGCTCAGCTCAAAGGACATTTGAATGATGCATTGAGAATTACTCCTAAAAAAGGATTCAGCATCTGTAAACTGCTTCGTTTTTGAGAACAGGAAGGAAAAATATGGCTTAATTTTCTTTAATTTTTTTTTCTGAACTCATAAAGCAGAGGACCTTCTATGAGCACGTATTAATGCTGCATTACATACAGATACACTGAGGCATAATCACATGCATTCACACTCACAATTACATACACACACATAAACAACTGTGTGGCATTGTTGTTCCCTGTGTATTTTCATCTTGTGATTCACTTTTAAAATCAAAGGATCCCTAAGAGCTAATTCACTGACTCTCCCTCTTTATGGGACTCTTTTGGTTTCTATGAAGACATCTGAGAACATTTTCTGCAAAAATAAATTCAAGGCCAAAGTCTTTTCATTGTAGATTGATTATAGAATATATGTGGAGGGTGTGTGTGTGTGTGTAAGCATATGATATAGTTAATAAGTGCATAGATCTACACTGAAATGTGGATAACTCAAGTTCTCTAATTTTTTAATTAATTAATTAATTAATTAAATGGAAACACTGACAAGACCATAAGATAAGAGGGGTACAATTCCCATCACCAGAGCTCTGTAACCCATCCCCTCCCTTGATAGCTTTCCTATTCATTATCCCTCTGGGAGTATGGACCCAGAGTTATTATGAGGTGCAGAAAGTGGTAAGTCTGGCTTCTGTAACTGCATCCCCGATGAACATCGGCATGGACAGATTGATTCATTCTCCCAACCTGTCTCTCTCTTTCCCTAGTGGGCAGGGCTGTGGGAAAGCATGGTTCCAGGACATATTGGTGGGGCCGTCTGCCCAGAGAAGTCTGGTTGGCATCATGGTAGCACCTGAAACCTAATTCTTTCATAATCATAACTGTTGTTGACAACATACTGGAAGGAAACCACAAGGTAGGGTCCTAATTACTCTGTCTTCAGTGATTTGGTAGTTATGGGGCTTGAGAATGCTTCCTTATTCTGTGTTCCTGCCTGACCCAAAATGTGAGGTCAGTAACCTTTAGGATGGTCCCACGGCATACTAGCAGCTGTTGTCTAACAGTTAGGAAGGATCTTAGACTGGTATTTTGATTTTTGTAATGGTATTCATGCCGTACTACAGACAGATAGATAGATAGATAGAGAGAGAGAGAGAGAGAGAAATTCTAAACTAGAATCTGTGACCATATTTATTTCTCACGAATATTTAAAATTCTTTCATTCTCTCACATATTCTGAACACTAAAGAATTATCAGTCTTGTGAAATATAAGATAACATGCTATTAACATTATTGGATTCCTTTTTATTTATTTATTTTTTATTTAAGAAAGGATAAATTAACAAAACCATAGGTTAGGAGGGGTACAACTCCACACAATTCCCACCACCCAATCTCCATATCCCACCCCCTCCCCTGATAGCTTTCCCATTCTCTATCCCTCTGGGAGCATGGACCCAGGGTCCTTGTGGGTTGCAGAAGGTGGAAGGTTTGGCTTCTGTAATTGCTTCCCCACTGAACATGGATGTTGGCTTGTCGGTCCATACTCCCAGTCTGCCTCTCTCTTTCCTTAATAGGGTGGGTCTCTGGGGAAGCTGAGCTCCAGGACACATTGGTGGGGTCTTCAGTCCAGGGAAGCCTGGCCGGCATCCTGATGGCATCTGGAACTTGATGGCTGAAAAGAGAGTTAACATACAAAGCCAAACAAATTGTTGAGCAATCATGGACCCAAAGCTTGGAATAGTGGAGAGGAAGTGTTAGGGGGGTACTTACTGCAAACTCTAGTGTACTTCTGCTTTCAGGTATATATTTTGCAGTAGTTTACAGATACTTGTGAACATATGCTCTCTCTCTCACAGAACCTGGTGTATATCTAGGTTTTGGGACTTTGTTAGAAAGTGATCCACCTTGGATGGAATTAGAGAATATTATGAAAGGAAAGATCTCACCTGAGTAATGAAGCTGAAGGGTTGTCATTCCACACCTGAAGTCTCTGGATACAGTATGAGCTGAAGCATGTTGAGGTGCCAATCACTGCATTGATTAGGTTGCGATCGGCTGATGCAATATTATTTGATATGGATTGGGAGAGGCATACGGGAAAGTGGGCCCTATCCACTTTTTACCCAGTATCTTGTAAATAGCTGTGCCACTGGTTTCCTCTGATCTACTTGGTCTAGGCTTTTGAGAGAGTGTGCATATCAAATACACAGCCTATATATTAAGAAGACTCAGTCTGTGTTTTAAAAACCTCGAGACATACAATTAATTTCAATTTAAGATTGCTTTTAATATGTATCCTCTCAGTGACCAACAATTATTCATTATCTATTATAATGTGTAAAGCAGTATAACTGAAGTATGTTGTATGAAAGCCCATAGGATTATGAACAGAAACTACATATTAGCTGTATTTGCACCTCGTGCTAAGCCTAGAATATAGCAGACATATATATTGATAAATGAAGAAACCATTGACTTATTCTTCCTAATTAATTTTCAGTTTAAGAGGATTTGTCCTCTTATTTATTACATGTAACTTCCCTTTTTATTTATCTTAACTGTTTTATTAAATAAGTGAAGACTTGTTAAATAAGTAAAATGTAGATTTCTGTGCATGAGATTTTGCATCAAAAGGTACATTCATTCTGTGAATTTAGTGATTTGGTCCTGTAAAATATGTTTTAAAAGACAGTACAGGTGTGTTTATTCTGAGTCAAAACTTCAAGAGGGTTTTTGGCTTTTTGTTCTCTGTCTTAGACTTTTGCCTCATGAAAATTTTCCTGACTAGTCTGTTGGAGGAAGACAGGCACATAGATCAGAGTTGGGTCACCCCAGTGGAAGTTCTGAGAGGCATTAGCAAGGCCATCTATGCTAGAACTTCCCAAGCAAGACATAGACTTATAGCAAAAATAACTATTTTTGAATGCCTCTGAGCCTCCGTGGTTGTTGTGTTACATTACCTTGACAAGATATAAATGATACAAATATTTTCAAGTCAACTTCTCTCCTAGCTTTCTCTTTGTTTCTTAGTGTGTATTAACCATATTTTTTTCTTCCAGATTCTGCTCTAAAGAAAGGTTCTGATTTCAGTCACTTATAAATACCAATATACTATTTATTTTACAAGGTACTAGTATTTTAAATGTGTACTCTGACTGTGAAATGCAAGGTATCACACCATCTTAAACCAGTTTATTCTCATTGCTGGTCAGAGAGAGGAGAAATGGCTATAGAAAGGAGTAGTTCGTGTTCTTGGAGACTATAGCTTCAAATAATTCTCAACTGGAGACATACAACAAATTCTTATCATGTCTAAGGATAGAAAAATTTTTGTTAAAAGCCCTGCCTTCTGAGAGCTTTTAATGTAAAAACATCAGCAGTAGCTCAACAAAACTGAAGAGATGATAAGGATAAGTACATTAACTCTTCATAAACTTGTATGTGTTCAATGCCAAAGAATATAGTAAAATTTTAATATATTATTTTAAATGCTAAAACAAATGATAAGTAAAATTTTTAACTTTTAACTGTTGAGTCCATCAACTTGGGTATGAATGAACACTCTCAAGTGGATGTGTAAAGACAGCAGAAGTGTAGCATGAAGACACTTTATTAGGAAAAATATCATGAATTGACTTTCGAAACATAAACACAGTACAATTTTAGAAACAGGAATACAAAATTTAGAAAAGATAAAGATTTCTATTATGAGGGGAGTGTTCTGTGACACAAAAGGAAAGAAACAAGTGAGAACAATAAGTTAGAAAGTTGTCCAGGATGAGCTGGGAAAGTCTAAGTTTTTGATGCCACACTTGCTGACCACAGTCAAAGGGTGATACAGTGGGATTGTGAAATTTTGTTCTGTGAAGTCTAGTAGCCCATAACTGGAAAATGTACAGAAGAGTTTTAAAAATTATAAGACTTAGAATAACATCCCTTAATGAGTTATATTTTTATGAAAATTTTTTCACTGATTTTGTTTCATGCCATCAAAGATAATTTTTAAATTTATTTTAAAAAGGAGACATTAACAAAACCATAGGATAAGAGGGATACAACTCCACATAATTCCCACCACCAGCTCTCCGTATCCCATCCCCTCTCCTGATAGCTTTCCTATTCTTTATCCCTCTGGGAGTATGCACCCAAGGTCATTGTGGGATGCAGAAGGTGGAAGGTCTGGCTTCTAATTCCTTCCCTGCTGAACATGGGTGTTGACATGTCAATCCATACTCCCAGCCTGCCTCTCTCTTTCCCTAGTAGGTTGGGGCTCTGGGGAAGCTGAGCTCCAGGACACATTGGTGGGGTCCAGGGAAGTCTGGTTGGCATCATGCTGGTACCTGGAACCTGGTGGCTGAAAAGAGAGTTAACATAAAGCCAAATAAATTTTTGAACAGTCATGGACCTAAAGGCTGGAATAGTGCAGATGAAGAGTTGGGGTGGGGGGAGTGTTGTAGATAGCTAGTAGGCATAGGCATATTTTAGTTATATTTCAAAGGGCCTGTAGCTATACTTTTTTTTTTTTTTCCCCTGAGCCTGAAATCTGATATGCAGGTGGATCCAAGTTATTATTTAGGGAGATGATGTCATGGCTGGAAAAGGGCCAGAAAGCTGGATCAGGGAAGAGAGTAGCTCCCTAATATGGGGAAGGGGTAAAAATATTGTTGACTATAAACCTCATAAATTTGATTTGGTCTGGGGCCCATATTCAGCTTAAGTGCCTATGTGACCTCTGCATCCATGTAGATCTGAGCTCACATTCTGTGATCATGAGGAACATTCCAAGCTGCCCCAATATAGACCCATCTTCCTCAGGTGTAGCATAGAGTATGTTGTCCATCTTCCCTTCGGAGGATGGAAGATTCTCTATTGCTGTTGATCCAAGTTGAGGGCAAGGTCCTATGGGGAGCCCACAAAGGGGTCTTTTTTGTTTTTTCTATCAAAAAATAATTCATGGAATATCCACAACATGCATAAAACATTAGAGTAGATGGGGTTTACTAAATAGAGGGGGGAAAAAAGAGCTGGAATGTAGGAGTACATTCACTCACTTAGTTTGTTTTTATTAATCAATAAGTCAGACAACCAGTCCAGCCATCAGGTCATCTCCATAAAGTGTAAAACACCAGCCCCCTGGTTCTTAGACAGGAGCTTAGTACACTCAGAGATTAGGTGCTGAATGGATATTTGTTGACTTGATACAAGTGCTTCATACATTTTGCCAACTTTTCAATAGTTTTCTAGTAGTATTGCCAAGAAATCAAGGAGGAGAAGGCATCTGGAAAAGAAATTTCTTTTCCTGTGGTATCTGGACTTCCTTTTAGAATGGATTCTTTAGCTAAGAATAACAACACGAATTGAGAGCTACTTTTAGATTGCATGATTTGGGCTTTCATTCAAAAATATGATCCAATATGGTCTTTATATTTCTCAGTTTTTATGTCTTTATTCTTATGATGATTAATATGCATAGATAACTCCTGCCCAAAGTAGTTTATAGAAGAGTTCTGGGGCCCAAGCAGTGGTACAACTGGTTAAGTATACACATTATAGTGCAAAAGGACCCAGGTTTAAGCCTCCTGTTCCCACCTTCAGGGGGAAGCATCATGAGTGGTGAGTCAGGGCTGTAGCTCTCTCTCTCTCTCTCTCTCTCTCTCCCTCTCTCTCTCTCTCCCTCTCTCTCCCTTTCTCTTTCTCTCTATCTTCTCTCTCTCAATTTCTCTCTGTCTCTATTCATTAATAAATAAATAAAAATATGTAAAAAGAGTTCTGGCCATTGGTTTGATTTGGTCTAGATTTTTCTAACTCTAAATTTTGTCTGTTATAGATTTTGATTCTTAAAATATTAGATACTGATTTATTTTCATTTAATACACATATTCCCTACAAGTTTATCACTATCAGGTACTGAGCCAAATAAAATAAATGATTTTTCCAGATAATTAATGAACTCTCCAGTAGAGCATATGCATTTCTTGTCCCTTACTGATCCCCTGATTCTTTGAAATCACAGAGGACCAGGATGCTTCAAAGTATTTGACATCAAGAATAGAGCTTAAGGACTAGAGTAGACAATAATGGGCCAACAGATCACTTTTGTCTACAAGGCATATTGAATGAAACATGTAGGCTAGATTAATCAAACCCCACTACAAGACTTAGTATCACTTAGACAAACTTAAATTGGGGTTGAATTTCATAGAAAATCCTTAATATCCTACTGAGGTTTTGTCAATGTTCATCACTCTACACATATTGAAGTTGTCTACTGTTAGAAGCCTGATTGCTTAGGGGTTTTCTCTGACTTTTGAAGCATGCCCTATTTTCATATGAAAATAGGCAAGAATGTTGGGGTGGGGGGGTGCCAGTATGAATGTATCCTCTGCCAAAGACTGATAGGAGTTGGTGCATTAGTATATATTGCCCAGCAGATGGGACAGCTATGCCTATTTCATATTGTCATCCTGTATTTTTCAGCAGGAATAACCAGTAGTTAACTACAGTCATAATCACTCATGAACACATTGGTTCAAAGATATATTTCCTGCACCTCCTTACTCCTCTCCTGAGTTTTTGTGGGATTGTTTATTGAATGAAGTCTTATCTCAGGGTTTAATTCTGAGGACCTCTATCCTACATAGTTCTTACTATGAATTCTTTATTTAAAGATACAATATCTCAAATAAAACTAGATACAATTTAAACAATAACATGATGGTGACCATTGTTTTCCTTTATGATGAGCTTATTTCATGTATGAAGTACTGAAAAATTACTACAAAGCTTTAAAAATATTTAAATTTAAATATTAATTTTAAAAAACATTTGAAAAACATCTTCTATATATTTAATTTCTGGCTTGTAGCCACTAGAATGAATGCCTTACATCCTTAAGGTGAACTTACTATCATTCTCATTGACCTAGCAAGACATTTTTTTTCTGTGATGACAAGCTAGGATCATGCTTCATAATGACGACTGTATGATTGTCTTGTTAAGAGAAGGGCTAAGGAAGGGCTAAGGTGGTATGATTATTAGTGACAGTGAAAGCACCTCATAAAACCTGACTCCTCAGTTTTACAGCATTAAGTCTGGATTTCAGCAGATGTAGACTTACTAAATCAGTCAGTCAAAAATTATATCACTTGAAGTGCAATGTTCCTGGCACTCCAAAAATCCCGAACATGTAGGTGATTTGGAGGGCATTTCGTTAACTCTTTAATTGGTTGTTTCAGTACTAGAGGCAGTTGCTAATTGCCTGTAGGTCACTGTAGACCTGGAACTTAGGTAAATGTATATTGTCATATGTCACATTATCATATGGTTTCTTTGCACAGGTTGGTAAAAGATGATTGCTGCATAATTAAAATTAAGACAAGGTAGAGAAAATGATTCAATTAAATCCCAGAAGCCATTCTACAAATTATCTGATGTACTGGGAAAAAAAAGAGTAGTTACAACTACTTTTATCTTTAGATTTCTTGTTCTTAAATCTTACTTGCCTTACAGGAAAAACTTTTCAAAAAGTTTTTTTTTTTTCAAAAAATTCCAGGAAAACTTTTCAAAGTCTAGGTAGATAGCTGTTGGATAGACAACAGGTAATAGGAGCAAGTGAATAAGAATCAATCTTATGGAAAAGTTTTAGGAGTATGGGTATTGACTGTTTCCTGAAGGTTTTGTAGAATTTGTTTGTGAAGCCATCTGGTCCAGGACTTTTGTTGTTGGGGAGATTCTTAATAACAGTTTCAATTTCTTTGTCTGTGATTGGTGCATTTAGGTTTTGTTGTTTTTCTTGGTTCAGTTTTGGAAGGGCATATGCTTCTAGGAATTCTTCCATTTCTTCCAGATTTTCTATCTTGGTGGCGTATAGTTCTTCATAGAAGTCTCACATGATTTTCTGGATTTCTGTGGTGTCAGTTGTGATATCTCCTCTATCGTTTA
This sequence comes from Erinaceus europaeus, assembly GCF_950295315.1. NCBI lineage: Eukaryota > Metazoa > Chordata > Mammalia > Eulipotyphla > Erinaceidae > Erinaceus > Erinaceus europaeus. Next base: position 57,455,282 of record NC_080164.1, read on the forward strand.
CAATTCTATTAATTTGAGTCTTCTCCCTTTTTTGTTTAGTGAGTCTGGCTAGGGGTTTGTCAATCTTGTTTAATTTTTCAAAGAACCAACATTTGGCTTCATTGATCTTCTGTATGGTTCTCTTATTTTCGATGTTGTTTATTTCTGCTCTAATTTTAGTGATTTCTGTCCTTCTGGTTGCTTTAGGGTTCCTTTGTTCCTCTTCCTCTAAGTCCTTAAGGTGTGCAGTAAGGGATGTCCCCACTTATCAACAGAAGATGAGAAAGAAGAACAAAAAGGGAAACTAAAAGCAGGATCTGATTAAATCGAGATCAGGGCACCAATGTAAAAACCCTGTGGTGAAGGGGAGGGTGGCCATTGGGCTTCCCAGCACGGCAGTGGGTGGGGGAGCGGGGATGGGTGGTGGGGATGGGACACAGTCTTTTGGTGGTGGGAGTGGTGTTTATGTACAATCCCATTAAAGTGTAAACATATAAACCACTATTTAATTAATATTAGAGGCGAAAAACTGATGATATGTCTAGACTTCTTTTTTTTTAATATTTATTTTATTTATTCCCTTTTGTTGTCCTTGTTGTTTTTTATTGTTGTAGTTATTATTGTTGTTGTTGTTGGATAGGACAGAGAGAAATAGAGAGAGGAGGGGAAGACAGAGAGGAGGAGAGAAAGAAAGACACCTGCAGACCTGCTTCACCGCCTGTGAAGGGACTCCCCCGCAGGTGGGGAGCCAGGGTTCGAACCGGGATCCTTATGCTGGTCCTTGTGCTTTGCACCACCTGCGCTTAACCCGCTACGCTACAGCCCGACTCCCTTGTCTAGACTTCTTAAAACACAGACTGAGTCTTTTTAATACATAGGGTGTCTTTGATATGTTTTCTCTCCCAAAAGCCTAGACCAGGGAGAACAGAAGCAACCGGTAGCACAGCTATACACAAGATGCTGGGTATTATACCCCAAACCCTATCAAAGGGACTTTCCAAAGTTAACCCTATCACCAAATAATGTGACGATAACAATAACTATCCATTGTCTTCTTGAACCCTAAGACAACAGGAACCTCACATTTCTACTATAGAGCCTATATTTCCCCCAGTCCTGGAACCTTATGGTGGGGCCCACTTTTATGCATGCTGCTCTCAATTCAAATCAAATAATATTGCATCCGAGGATCGCAACCTAATCAATACAACGAGTGGCACCCCAGCATGCTTCACTTCAGACTGTGACCAGAGACTTCAGGTGTGGAATGACAACCCTTCAGCTTCATCACTCGTGTGAGACCTTTCCTTTCATAGTATTCTCTAATTCCATTCCAGGTGTTCCACTCCCCAATAAAGTCCCCAAACCTAGATATAGTCCAGGTCCCTTGAGATAGAGCATAGGTTCACCCGTGCCCATAAACCAGGGGAAAATATATATACCTGAAAGCAGAAGTACACAAGAGCCTGCAGGGAATACCCCCAACACTTCATCTGCACTATTCCAGTCTTTAGGTCCATGATTGCTCAACAATTTGTTTGGCTTTGTATGTTAACTCTCTTTTCAGCCACCAGGTTCCAGATGCCAGCAAGATGCTGACCAGACTTCCCTGGACAGAGGACCCCATCAATGTGTACTGGAGCTCCACTTCCTCAGAGCCCCACCCTACTAGGGAAAGAGAGAGACAAGCTGGGAGTATGGATCTACCAGTCAACGCCCATGTTCAGTGGGGAAGCAATTACAGAAGCCAGACCTTCCACCCTCTGCAACCCACAATGACCCTGGATCCATACTCCCAGAGAGACAGATAATGGGAAGGCTATCAGGGGAGAGGACGGGATATGGAGATCGGGAAATTATGGGAATTGTGCGGAATTGTACCCCTCTTATTCTATGGTTTTGTTAATGTCTCCTTTCTTAAATAAAAAAATAAAAAATGAAAGAATCAAAACATTTTTAAATACGTAAACTTTGGGGACAGTTATCCAAGCAGAAATTAAGCAGATAAGCAATTTGAAAGTTATCTCCATAATATAATGGTTATTATATATAATGGAGTACTGTAAATTTTTTTTAAATAAAAGATTCTTTTGGAAAGTCTATAAATTGGTGGATTTATTAGCTTCTTAAATAGCATGGTAATGGAATAGATAAAGGAAGAAAAGTCTTGACTAGCCATGCAGCGTGAGTCATGAGTCTTTAATCATCTATTATTCTTCAGCAGTTAGCTTCCAAAACACGTGAGTCCTAGGAGAAGGGAGAAATTGGAGGAAAAGAGAGATTTCTGCTAGTCATCCTCTCAAATATCTTCAGTTATTGCTTCTTGTGAGGTCACATCCTATGTGAAGTTTGTTGTATGCTAACCGTAACCATGTGTCCCAGCTTTCTTCTTTGTTTACAGGCATAACATCACATATTTCCAACAGTGAGGAAACAGCATAATGGTCATGAAAAAGACTTTAATGCCTGACACTCTGAAGTCCCCTAGCACCATCATAAGCCAGAGGTGAGATGTGCAGTGTTATGGTCTCTCTCTCATCTCTCCCTTTTTTTCTCATTAAAAATGAACAAATAAATGTATTTTAAAATTAAAAATACAATTTTAATAGGCTATACATTATTATCTTTTGGATTCTCTTTGTGCATAGAAAGTTAGTCATTTATTATTTAATTCTATTCACACACAAGGAGCAAGTCTTTGGTCAGATATGAATGTTAACATGGGGTAAGCCTCATGGTCTTCAGAATCCTGCTTGAAATAAAAATTCTGTTGGGAGTGTCTGCCTATAGTTTCTACCATTTATTAACACTAGTTTCCTGGACAATTTAATTTATGTTATCCAATACTTCAAATACCTCTATTAAGTACTATTACCAACCCATTTTAGAATTGAGGAAACCATAATGACCTGATAATGATTAAATAGTTTCACAAAACTTGCCTATGTACAAATTGCAGAGAAAATGTTCTTATCTGAACAGCCTTTTTGGTATGTAATATGCTATCCAGAAGCTCTATAACTCTGTGACTTAAAGTCTTTACTGATTCGGTGGGATATCTGGGTGAACTGGACTTGTGATTAAGCTGAAACACCCCATTGCATCATGTACTTGTCTGGGATGAGAACATGTGACTAGAAGGCTGAGGGGGGAGATAAAATATACTGAGAACCTATCCCCTCTCCACATTGACTTTCCAAAGGATGTCTCTATCTCAAGGTAGTGAGAACACTAACACAATAGTTGAAACCTTCCCCAGAAGCACAAAAAGAAAAAAAAAAAAAACTTGCTGTCAGGTCTTAGTCAATCTTAAATCTGAAACTACCATAGGGTTATCTACATTATGGTCTATCAATTAAATTGAGTCATAGGACAGTCCAGGTACATTTGTGGAAGGGCTGCAGGAAGTCTCTTCTGCACAGTCATAAAAACCTGGAGAGATCATTTTCTAGGGACAATTGTTGCAGTTTCAATACTACGGAGTATGTAACAAAGAAAATAACCCATTAACTAAGTATCTGTATTGATAATTATTATTTTTATGGGGAAAGGATAATGGTTTCCAGGATAGTCTGTAACACATAGGCACAGCCTCTTATCTCCTCTTGACAGATATCTAGGAGACACAATAGGACCTCAAAATCTCTTCATCCTGTCTCTTTCCCTCTTTCCTCAGAGTCGTTGGCTTTGGTACAATACACCTGGTCCTAATTTCACCTTATGTTTTCACTTACTGTGCTATATTCTTATGTTCTACCTATAAGTGAGATCATTCAGTATTGGTTTTTCTGTTTCTGGCTTGTCTCACTCACCTTAGTAACTTTAAGTTCTTATCAAGATATTGTGAAGGAGGAAGGAGATGAACTCATCATTTATTTTATTTTATTTATAAAAAGGAAACACTAACAAAACCATAGGATAAGAGGAGTACAACTCTACACAATTCCCACCACCAGAACTCTGCATCTCATCCCCTCCCTTGATAGCTTTCCTATTCTTTAACCCTCTGGGAGTATGGCCCTAAGGTCATTATAGGATGCAGAAGGTGGAAGGTCTGGCTTCTGTAATTGCCTCCCTGCTGAACATGGGCTTTGACAGGTTGATCCATACTCCCAGCCTGCCTCTCTCTTTCCCTAGTGGTGTGGGGTTCTGGGGATTCGGGATTGTAGGACACATTGATGGGGTTGTCTGTCCAGGGAAGTCTGTTTGGCATCATGGTAGCATTTGGGACCTGGTGGTTCAAAAGAGAGTTAATATATAAAGCCAAACTAACTGTTGACTAATCATCAACCTAAAGGCTAGAGTAATGCAGATAAAGAGTTGGAAGGAGTCTCCATTTTGTAGATAGCTAGTAAGCATATTTTAGTTATATTCCAAAGGGCCTGTGGCTACACTAGATTTTTTGGGGGGGTGGGGATGGAGTCCTGATATTGGGGCAGCTTGGAATGTTCCTACTCATGAGCACAGAATGTGAGCTCATATCTACAGGGATACAGAGGTCATATAGGCTCCTAAGCTGAATATGGGTCCCAGATCATATAAAATTGATGTGGTTTACTGTCAATTATTTATACACTTTTCCCATATTTGGGAGCTACTCTCTTTTCTGATCCAGCTTTCTGGTCCTTTTCCCAGCCATGACACCATCTCCCCAGACAATAACTTGGATCCACCTGCATATCAGATTTCAGGCTCAGGGAAAAAAACAATAATAAAAACAAACAAACAAACAAACAAAAAACCTCATCATATAACAGCTGTATAACCATCCATTGTGTATATGTACTGCACCTTTCTTAGCCAATTATCTGTTGTTGGACCTTTGGGTTGCTTCCAAATTTGATCTGTTACAAACTGTGACGCTGTGAACATAGGTGTGGATATGTCTTTGTGGATAGGTATTTTTGTTTTCCTTAGGTATATCCCCAGGACAGGAATTGCTGGGTCATTGGGTTGGTCAATTTCTAGAATTCTGATCAATCTCCAGACTGTTTTTCATAGGGGTTGAATGAATTTTCATTTCCATTAGCAATGTAAGATAATCCCCATTTTCCCCAAAATCTCTCCAACTTTTGTTGTTTCTGTCTTTTCTAATATATAACCTTTTCATAGGTATAAAGAGATATTTCAGTGCGGTTTTTATTTGAATTTTCCTGACCATCAGTGATGCTGAGTATTTTTTTCTGTCTGTTGGCCCTTTCATTCTCTTCTTTGGATAAAATTCTGCATATGTCTTCACTCCATTTTTTAATGGGGTTATTGGTCCTTTAATTGTTGAGTTTGGTGATTTCTTTGTGTGTTTTGGCTTTCAGTCCTCTGTCTGATGTATGACACATAAAGATTTTCTCCACTCATAGTGTTTCTCTCTATTATGGTAGTAATTCCTTTTGCCATGCACAAGCTTTTCAATCTGATGTAGATGCTTTTTGCTTTTAGTTTCCACTAAATAGAAATTGAATCAGTGACAACTTTTTAAAACTTGCATGAGAAAGTTCTGTATATGTTTTTCTCTAAGTAATTGATGGCTCTAGTATAATATATAAATCTTTGATTCATTTGGAGGTTACTTTTTATATATTGAAATGTGTAGTCCAGTTTCATTCTTCATATTTCAACACATTTTTCCCAGCACCAATTGATTGGGCTCTCCTTTCTCCATTTGATATTTTAGGCTCACTTGAGACTAAATTAGGTTACTTTAGGTGTGAGGATTAATTTCTGGATTCTCAATTATATTCCATTGGATTGTGTAACTCTGTAGTATGTTTTGAGTTCTGGAAGTATGATTCCTTCATTCTTTCTCTTTTCTCTTGGGATTGTTTCGGCTATCCTAGGCATTTCTGTCTCAAGATAAACTTTTGTTTCTTTTTGTCAGATTCTGTATTCAGTTTCTGTAGTTCTGCTTTCTATATCTTTACTCTGTTAACTCAACAATTGTGTTGTTCTTAGCATCTTTTGCTTTCATTCAAAAATTAAAGCCTATTTCTCTGCTCTGTTCTTGTTTGCATTTCAATTATCATGTTCTGTTGCTCAGGTACTCTTGTGGGTAGTTTAGATAAAACAGTTGATAATTCAACTCTCCTGTCTTTGCTCGCTATACTTTCATTCTGGTTTAAGATCCTGCTATTGGAATGTCCTCTGTTCTTCCACATCCTTTGAATTCTTCTATTACTGTCTTCACATCTGTGTCAAGTCCTTGAAATACTTTAAGCATTCCCACAGTTTTACTTAAGGTTTTTTTTCCCCATGGTTTTGTCCTGCTTAGTTGGTGAAAAAGGAAAGAGAAGATTCTTCTCTCTCTCCTCATTCTGGTTACAGCATGACCTACCTTGGCTGAGTCTTTGGTTGATAACTTGTGGGTCTGAGGGTTGTCTTTAGGAAGAAAAGGAGCTCAGGACTATGCACTGTGGCTTCAGTATAGTCAGAGAGCAAATTGTCTTACAGGCCTAGAGAAGGCACATGATTTTGGAAAGGTGTGGTCTAATCACTAGAAGTTGCCCTCCCATGGGTCTCTATTAGAATGGCTGGTACTAGGGGTGGGGAGGGCAGTGGTGCACCTCGTTGAGTATACATTTTACCATGAGCAAGGACCAGTGTTTAAGGCCCATTTTTCACTTGCAGGGGGATGCTTCATGGGTGGAGAAGCAGGTCTGCAGGTATCTATCTCCCTTTCTCTCTCCCTCTCTACGTCTCACTCCCCTCTCAATTTCTCTTTGTCTTACCTAATAAAATAGAAAAAGAAAGGAATATAATGGCTACAGGGAGTGGTCGGTTCATAGTGCCAGCATAGAGCCCAAGCAATAATCCTGGTGTCAATAAAAGATAGAAATAAAAAACAAAACAAACAAACACACAAGCAAACTAAAAAAGGAATGGCTGTTACTCTGTTCCTTGTGTTTATCAGTAGTAGTTAAACCCTAGTTCTTTAAGTTTCCCTGTGAGGAAGCATAGCCTCTGAATGTTTAGATTTTCCACAAGTAAAAGAACGAGGCATCTTACGGGTCATCCAGGAAGAGGTTACTTTAGGGAGTGAAAATTTAGATTACAGAGGTTTACCTACCCTCATACACTTGTCCACCCTCCCTTAAGTCAGTGAATCCTGAAATCTGTGTGCAGCCACTTCCCTTGCACTCTAGAATTGTACACTGGTTTCTTTGAAAAGCTATAGATTTGTCTTGGGATTTCTTCTGTGGTGTGTGTGTGTGTGTGTGTTTTGATACTGTAATTCTGAATCTGTTTGTTTTCTACTTAAGTTCAATTCTACCTATGTTGCTACCTATGTTGCAGTTAGATATAGTTTGGGGCTAAAGAATATAATTTTTTTTTCATGAGAGCATACATTGTACCTACATTCCCTTTTTTCCCTTATATTTATATATCTAGTAACCAGCATAGTATTTTTATCATAGTAGGTGATAAATCTATGCTTTTTGCATCAATACTTTGGAATGAAAAGGGGTAATCATACTATAAAATCATTGTAGCCACAGGTTTACAAGGTAATTTCCCTGAGAATGAGTTTCAGTAGACCTAAATCAGATATAATACAATGAAATAAAATATCTCATTGATGAGTACAAATGATCCAGAAAGAGATAGATTATTCTTTTTTGCTTTAGATTCTCAATAGCAACAAATAATATGATCCTAAGATCTTTCTAGGACCTAGTGTAGTGTTTTTGTACATAGACTTTCATGCTCAAAGCAGCAGCGCTTCAGGTTCAAAGCCCAGTCTCACCAGAAATCAGAGGTACACCCCTCTGTTAACAAATCATAATATTAATTCATCTATTTTATTATTATTACTTTTGCCTCCAGGGTTATTGCTGGGGCTCGGTTCCTGCACTATGGATCCACTGCTTCTGCAACTTCTTTTTTGTAAAGGGCATAGATAAGTCAAGGGGGGTGGGGAAGACTACTGAGAGGGGAGAGAGAAAGATAGACACCTGCAGACCTGCTTCCCCACTTGTGAAGTGACCCCACCCCTCCCATGTAGATGGGGAGCGGAAGCTCTTCTGGGATCCTTGCACTTAGTACTGTATGCCCTTAAACCAGTGCTCTACCGCAGGGCCATCACATCTATTTTTAAAGAATTATAAAAGAATAGAGAATAAAATGAAATAGAGATAGATAGATAGATAGATAGATAGATGATAGATTCATTTGTAATAGATAGAAAGAGTGTGTAGAAACTCAGAAATACAAATCAGATGCTCTACCAGTTGACCTATTTCCCTAGCCACTTGTTTAATAGTTAAAAATGTAGTGAAGTGGGTACCAGATGGCAGAACTCTCAGTAGAAGGCACATATTACCATGTGCAAGGACCCAGGTTTAAGACTATAATTCCCACCTATGTGTGGAAGCTTTATGAATGCTGAAGTAGTTCTGCAGGTCTCTTTCTTTCTCTCCCTTCCTCTCATTATTTCTCCTACCATCTCAATTTATCTTTGTCCTATCAATAAATAGATAGATCGATAGATAAATAAATAGTTGCTAGGAATGTCAGATTCATTATGCGAGCACCAAACCCCAGCAGTAACCCCAGCAGCAATAAAATAAGAAGTACATACAAGTAAAACATACACTATTATTTTTAAACTTTATATATAAGAATTGTTGTTAGGGAGTTCGACGGTAGTACAGTGGGTTAAGCGCATATGGCATGAAGCGCAAGGACTGGCTCAAGGTTCCTGGTTTGAGTCCCAGCTCCCCACCTCAGGTGAGTCGTTTCACAGGCAGTGAAGCAGGTCTGCAGGTGTCTGTCTTTCTTTCCCCCTCTCTGTCTTCCCCTCCTCTTTCCATTTCTCTCTGTCCTATCCAACAATGATGACATCAATAACAACAACAATAGTAACTACAACAACAATGAAATAAAAACAACAAGAGCAACAAAAGGGAAAATAAATAAACATAAAAAAATTTAAAAAGAATTGTTGTTACAGAAAAGTAGAACAATATGCCTAAGAAAGCAATGCTAATGTGTGGGATGGTTGCAGATTAAATCAGTGTACCATTTTACACCTTCAGATTGTAGACATTTCAAAGATGATTCTGTTCAGACTGAAAACTGGAAATGATCCATGTAACTTTCTGGGCAGGAAACAATATTGCAGTTTGAAAGTCTTAACTATACTTTAAGATCAGAAAATAAAACAGAACTTATAGGCATTAGGCCCAGGAATCTGTGAGGAGAGGAAATGCTATCTCAGGAGTTATACCCAGAAATTCCCAAATTAGCATGGACATATCTAAGGAAGAGTTTGTCTTATACTCTGTAAATAAAGCCCTGCTTTTCTTTTATTAGATTCTTTGAATAAAAAAATATATCTGTGGGAAATATGGCTATTTTGAGTTATTTGCATTTTCTGTTATAATTTTCTTTAATTTTTTTCATCATACATTTAAGTAACTTTTAATTGAGAGCCTTATGTTGCCTTTCTTTTACTAAGATATTCATCTATCTTGTGGGATCTTTATCTAAACTTACTTAAGGGAGAAGGGACAACATGGAAGTATAGTGAAATAGAAAAGGTAGCATCATCAGAAACTAGTTTGACACAACATAACGGGAGAAATGAAAAATGTAATACCCAAGAGAGATGTTTAAATAAAATCAGAGAAAATGTAAATATAACATACTTATATTATTCTTCTCTTTGATTATACTTATTCATTTCACCAGACAAGGTTTGAGAGTTGTCTAGTCTCATAATGATAATATACATGGATATGTATGTTGTTCTTACTGTCATCAGGATTCTCCAGGCCAACTTTTTCAAATAGAAAGAGAGAATCATAGACAGAGATATCACAGCACCTAAGCTTCTCACAGTGCTATCATATACATGATGTGATGTACACAAGGGTCTTGGGAAAATGTGAAGTATATTAAAGAAAAGAATACTGAGGTTGAAAACTCTATTTATTTATTTATTTATTTATTTATTTTGCCACCTGGGTTATTGCTGGGGCTCAGGGGCTAATCCACCCTTTCTGGCTACCGCATTTTCCTTTTTTAAAAGAATATTTTAAAATTATTTTTAATTATAGAATCCAGACCTTCAAACTTCTGCACCCCACAATGATCCTGGGTCCATACTCCCAGATGGATAAAGAATAGGAAAGCTATCAAGGAAGGGGTTGGGATACAGAGTTCTGGTGGTGGGAATTGTGTGGAGTTGTACCCCTCTTATCCTATGGTCTTGTCAATATTTCCATTTTATAAATAATTCTGAATTATTTTTTCTGTGATAGGACAGATAGAAATTGGAAGGGGGAAGGAGAGAGGGAGGGATAAAAATAGAGAGACACTGCAGAACTTGCTTCACAGCTCGTAAAATTTCTCCTTTGCAGGTGGGGACTAGGGATTTGAACCCGGGTCCTTCCTTGTGCATGGTAGTGTGTGTGTTTAACAGAGTGGACCAATGTCTGCCACTGAGACTTTGTGATTTTAAATGTCTCTCGCTTTTTGATCCAATTAGTAACAGCACACAATAGGAAGACACAATTGGAGACTTCTGATACGCATTTCCAGAATCTCGCACAGAGAAGATACAAATGTCAAAAATGTCTCTTGAAGGAGTTGAAATGGAAATTATGCAATGTAATAAATAAACTCACAGAGGCATAATGATCACAAAACTCAAACTGTTTAATGGTAATAAAACTTAAGTGCAGGTGGTGCAAAGTGCAAGGACCAGTGTAAGGATACTGGTTCGAGCCCCCAGCTCCCCACCTGCAGGGGAGTCACTTCATATGCGGTGAAGCAGGTCTTCAGGTGTCTGTCTTTCTCTCCCTCTCTCTATCTTTTTCTCCTCTTTCTCACCATTTCTCTCTGTCCTATCCAACAATTACAACATCAATAACAACTACAACAATAAAACAACAAGAGCAACAAAAGGAATAAATAAATAAATAAATATTTAAAAAAACAAGCTTGTTAAAAAATATCACCATTATTGTAAAATAGGATGCTATCATAAAATAGGCCATCACAGATGTATTTCACTTGTGAGTTGGACCCTCTGAAGTTGAATCATATAGTATTATTCTAATTTCTAGATTATGAACTATATAAAATAAAAATAGGAGGATTAAAATGAGAAATTGCTGTGTATAATTATGTTTGTATGTTTTTCCAATTGTTTTTCAGTAAATGATGAAATAGTTATTGTAAGTAAAGTGACAGAAAACATGAACAATGCATCTTGATGTATTTGATTGTTATACAAGACGATATACAACACTAGAAAAATATGCATTCTTTTCTAGTACACATGCAACCTTCACCAAACTAGATCCTATACCTGCTTTCGGAAAGCAGAAGGCTAGCTAGAGGTGAGAACTTAGCTTTCTCTTAGTTTTTCTTAAACCCTGAATGTGCCTGCCAAACATGTGCACATAGACTATCTGGATTCTGAAGAATATTGGAGCTTCTTTTTTTTTTTTAAAATTTTTTTTTTAATATTTATTTTATTTATTTCCTTTTGTTGCCCTTGTTGTTTTTTATTGTTGTAGTTATTATTGTTGTTGTCGTTGTTGGATAAGACAGAGAGAAATGGAGAGAGGAGGGCAAGACAGAGAGGAGGAGAGAAAGATAGACACCTGCAGACCTGCTTCACCGCCTGTGAAGCGACTCCCCTGCAGGTGGGGAGCCGGGAGTTCGAACCGGGATCCTTATGCCGGTCCTTGTGCTTTGCGCCACCTGCGCTTAACCCGCTGCGCTACAGCCCGACTCCCTTATTGGAGCTTCTTAAGGACTCCAGTGGACAACTTATTCTTCTAGTTTTTTCTTTATTTTCTTTGTTAGTTTGTTTTTGGCTCTAAATATTATCACTGGCCCATACACCTTCACTGTATGCCATCACTACTGATTATTTCCAACAAATGTTTCTGGGAATGCCTGTTTCCTTAGGATCGTTTCTGAGTAAATTCATATAAGACAAACCTTGCAGGTATAGCTGCAGGTAACTGCCCAAGTGTCCAAATAATACTAGTGACCTAGAAGTGAAGCTTGGGAAGCGTTCCAAATCTGGTCTTCCCTCTTCAGTGGATACTAAGATGCTAGTTTCACCATGATGATGAGCCATTCATTTTCAGGGATGAAATGGAGCAGGAAAGGAGTAGGAATGAAGCAAGTAGAAAGGCAAATGCCACAAATAATGCTGTTCTTACCAAGATACTGCCACTTTGGGAGAAATACTGCCTCTTTATGGTTGTAATACTTAGATTCACTTACAAAGTACTGAAAACATTGAGTTAGATATATATTTTATATTTGTTGTGATTAATACTATGGAAGATAGAATTTTGGATGTTCTTATTCCATTGTTTCCACTGAACTTGGTTCCTAATTGATTTATGACAAAAGTTCAAAAGCAATTTAATGGAAGAAAGACAGTCCTTTCAAAACTTGATGCTGTTGGTATTGTGCATCAAATGAGCAAAAAGAAAATAAACCTTGATATAGTTGTTTCATATTGTACAAAATGATTTCCTGGTTAAAATGTGAAAGCAAAATGCGTCTTGTAGGATGGAAGAAAACTGGGAGATCTAGGACAAGACAAAAATTTCTTATTTTAATGCTTTACTTATTTATTTACATTTTGGATAGAAACAGAGAAAAATAGAGAGGCAAAGGGGGAGTAGAGGCTCACAGAGAGAGAACCTGCAGCACTGTTTCACTGTTCATGAACCCATTCCCCCTTGTAGGTGGGGGCCTGGGACTTGACCTGGGTCCCTGATCATGGTAATGTGTGCAGGTGTACCACTCCTAGACTCCCTAGGAGAAAACTTCTTATATTTGACATCAAACATGCTAGCTATAAAATAAGTATGGAATATCTGGATTTAATAAACATTTTAAAACTTTTGCTCTGGAAATATCATATTAAGAAAGTGAAAATATAGGTACAATGCTTGAGGAAAAAATTTTTTTTCTGAAAAACAGTGTGATTTATTATTATATATTCATATATATTTTAATTAACACTACATTTCTTGGTACATTTATAGGAATTAAAGATACAGTTTGCATGGTGTTATTATTTTATTTAGACTGCTTCAAAATTTCACTGCTCCTAGTAGAATTTTTCTCAGAGAAAGTGAGAGAGAGAGAGAGAAGGAGAGAGAGAGAGAGAAGGAGAGAGAGAGAGAGAGAGAAGGAGAGAGAGAGAGAGAAGGAGGGAGAGAGAGAGAGAGAGAGAAAGAGGAAAGAGAGAGAAATGGGCTGGAGGTATGGATCTACCTGTCAACACCCATGTTCAGCAGAGAATCAATTACGGAAGACAGACCTCTGACCTTCTGCTCCCCATAGAGATCTTTGGACCATACTCTCAGAGGGTTAAAGAATAGGGAACCTTCCAATAGAGGAGATGAGGATATGGAACTCTGGTGGTAGGAATTGCATGGCATTGTATCTCTGTTATTCCACAGTCTTGTTAATGTTTATTAAATCACTTATAAAATAATTTTTTTAAAAAGGAATCACCAGAGGTTTTATAAAATGGAAATTCCCTTTATATGATGGGGTTAATGTCCAGTCCCATTCTGCACAGATAACTATTTCAAGTCATTACATGTGAAATTGTGGATCCACTATGATTACATTAGCAGGGAATAAAATGGTTTCCAGGTGTCCTTTTTAAAACTTTGTCTTTATTTTTCAATGTTGTCCCATGGACTCCCCAATCTTCAGCATTTTCCGATTTACATGATGTGCATATTCTTTATTTTCTTTAATTCAAACTATAATTATCAGTGTAAGAAAATATTTAAATGACATAATCAACCAAGTTCTGTCACTTGGATTGTATAAAGATCTTTCAAAAATAAACAATAAAATAAACAAACCATTCAGTTAGAAAAAGTTAAAAGACATTATGAGACACATTGCAGAAGGGGATATACAAATGGCAAAATAAGCACGAGAAGACACACACTAAAATCATAAGTCTATACAAAAATGTAAACTCAACCACAATTATATATCAACAGACATCTATCAGAGTGACTACTATTAAAAGTAGTGTCTACAACAACTCTGGAGTAGATTTAAAGTAATTAGATCACATATACATCACTTTGGGAATGTAAAGTGGCCAGCCACTCCGGACAAAGGTTTTGGTATCTTAAAACCCATAATACTACTACTAGAAACATAGCAATTATCTTTGAAATGAAAAAAAATAAAGGTTTTTCACATGGATATTTTATTCATAATATTCTCAAACAGGTAACAATCCAAATATTCTTCAGCAGGTGAATTACTTTTAACTTTATTTTTTGTTGTTTTTATTATCTTTCTTTATTGGGTAGAGACAGCCAGAAATGGAGGGGATAGGGGAAAATAAAGAGGGAAAGAGAAAGGGAGATACCTGCAGCACTGATTCACCACTTGCAAAGCTTTCCCCCTGCAGGTGGGAACCGGGGGCTTGAATCTTGGTCTTTGTGTACTGTAATGTGTGTTCTCAACCAGGTGCACCACCTTGCCCCAACAGGTGAATTGTTAAAAAAAATTTATATATATTATGAAATACTGCCTAACAGTGAAAAGAAAAAAAAAACAGTTGACACATATGACAAAGTGGTTAAATCTTCAGAGGATCATGCTGAGTAAAAAATGTTAATTTACCCCAAATTATATATTACATGATATGATATATACCTATATCATATCACACCTATATCATATCATGTAATATGTAATGATTCTCTTACAAATGCAGAAAAAAATAGTGATTCTTGAGGGCTAAGAACTATAACTGAGATGAGTGTTATCATTAAATAAGGGAGCAAAGAAACTCTAAAATGATAGATCTAATTTCAGTCTTGATAGTACCACATTATTGCACTATGGATTTTGCAAGACTTACCAATGCTGGACTATAGCATAAAGGGTATATAATATCTTCCTAAATGACTTCATATGTGCCTTTAAAATTATGTGAATCTCTAATTTTCTCAAAAGCAAAACCTTTAATATAGGAAAAATTGCAAGAAATATGCTAGAATAATGTATGTACATAAATATAACCTAGACCTTTTTCTAACCCATAACACAAAAGATGGAAGTCTCTTTTCAACAGAATCTTAATAAAGCACCAAAGTATTACGCAGCCAGATGAGAAAGCTAGGAATCAAAGGGTTCATAACACCTATGCTGACAATCTTCTCTCCAGGGTTCCATGTGGAAAGGAAAAGTTGAGGGAGTTCCTCCTCTACATTGTACCCCGTCACCTGGAAATATTCCTCTACACTTCAGCCCCACCCACAGCAGCTCATATGTATTATAGAACAAGGTGAAAGATAACAACTTTTAGGAGAGTCCAGTCCATCTCAATTCATAATCTATAACTGAAAATAAAATTAAGAACTAAGATGTCTTCTTTAACTCTAGTGGTTGTTGGGTAGGCTGGAAATGCTATTATTTGTACGTTGTTATCTGGCCAATATAACATATTTCCATTAATTGTATCCCAAGATAGATATATATTTTGATCCCAACTTTCCTCTTGTTGTCGTGTTTATTGATGCCAGAAATACAGTTAGTTAGGTATCTATTTGTCAGGGAAAGTCATAGGGTATTTTTGCATAGAAAAACAGAAAAAAATGCATCATCACATTTCTGATAACACCATGCTCTGAACCAGAAGAGATTATGATTGAAGCATATCAATGGGCACATTATGGGACAGGGGTGGATTGGAGGGTTTCAATCTAGACAATGGAACATAACAAGCCATTGAGTGTATGTGTGTGTGTGTGGGGGGGTGGTTAATGCATTTAAGGAATGGAATGAAACCCTAATTGCAATAGTACTCTGAGGTCATATTAAAATTTAACCAAGCACTCTTATTTCGTGTTGCACACTTCATGTGTCTTTTATATCAGTCTTTAGGTAGATAATTTAATTGCCCAATGTATTTGAAACTAGGTTTATACAAATAAGGTTTTGTGTGGCTTTTCCTCTTTCATTGAGACTACAGAGTGCTACAACTGTTTAGGCTGAATGCACCTAATGTAGTGGGAGGCAGATATGATCTACAAATGACTTCATGTGGTAAAATTCAAACAATGCCCTAAACTTTATGCTCATTGTAAATTCAGTTATATATATATATGCATGATTTGGGCAAAGGAAAGAATTCTCTTTGCATAGCTCTCATATCCTCTAGGGATAAAAATTACTAATGTAACAACTTAATCATGAGACCAAGATGATGGGGACTTAAGGAATCATAACCACCCATGGGCTTCTCTAACAGCATAAATGATGAGGAAGAATTCTACTGAAGCACAGAAATGACACTGAACTTGGGAGACAGGTAGTAGCTGACTAGTGAACATAAGTTATTTTGACTATGGTACTGTGCAGTGTTTCACAAATCTTTTGTCTTGGACCCCAATTCCTAGAAAAATTTTCACAGTTGTGAGTAGTTGGTGGCTGTCATGAACTAGTAGAGAACTATATCTGTTAGACTCTGAGTTTCTGTTTGTGGTCCAATAACAAAATGTGATAAGAAAGGGGTTATTCTAATTTCATTCTGATATCTACTTGACAGAAAAGAATTTCCCAGTGATAATATGTGCATGAGTATCCCCTAATTTAGTACATGAATGATGACTTTGTATAGAACTTAGAGAAATGATGGGAGCAAAGACCAACTGGAGGACCCATTAGACAGTATAGGACAAATCTCCTAAGGGATGAGAATGAGAATGACAATAGTTGCCATTAAGAGCATTGATACGAAACCCCAATTGCTTTATTATCAAATCAGTGGGATTTACTGTCAACAATATTTGTACACCTTTCTCATATTTGGGAGCTACTTTCTTCCCTGATCCAGCTTTGTGGTCCTTTTCCCAGCCATGACACCATATCCCCAGACAATAACGTGGATCCACCTGCATATAAGATTTCAGGTTCAGAGCAAAAAAAAATAATAAATAAAAATAAACAAACAAAAAACTAGTATAGTCACAATCCCTTTGGAATAGAACTAAAATAGGCTATCTACTAAATGGAGTCCCCCCCCCAACTCTTCATATTTTAGCCTTTATGTTCACAATTAATCAGCAACTTGTCTGGCTTTATATGTTAACTCTCTTTTTAGCCACTAGGTTCCAGATGTAACATGATGCCAATCAGACTTCCCTGGACAGACAACCCCACCAATGTGTCCTGAATCCCCACTTCCCCAGAACCCTTCCCCACTAGGGAAATAGAGAAACAGGCTGGGAGTATGGATCGACCTGTCAAAGCCCATGTTCATTAAGGAAGCAATTACAGAATCCAGACCTTCTACCTTCTGCATCCCATAATGACCCTGGATCCATACTCCCAGAGAGATAAATAATTGGGAAGCTATCAGGGGAGGGGATGGGATGTGGAGTTCTGGTGGTGGGAATTGTGTGGTGTTGTACCCCTCTTATCAATGTTTTGTCAATATTTCCTTTTTATTAAAAAAATGGGATTTGAGATCCTGAAATACTACTAGTTCTGTTATTGTGACTGAGTTTGCTGTGATGTCAGAAATAAGATCTGTTCTTTCAGTTAGGAGTTACAAAAGTTTGCATGTCATGCTTACTTGTCCTCTTCCAGTTTCCCTGTCCTTATGCGGAATTCTCAAATCCTAGTGACTCCTTGCATAAGAAAATGAATCTCTGTAATTCTATTTCTTTATACTTGTGAAAAACAATATGTTATTTCATTAATCATTTGCTGTTGTTATTTTAATATAGATGACAGTAAGAAATAGGTATGGAGGAGAAGAAAAAGAACAGGGGCAGAAAGGAAGATGTGGAGGAAAAGACTATGGAAAGAAGCTACCTTTGAGAGAGGTAGAAGAAGAGAAATAGAAACTCTATAAAAATGAATTACTGTAGTCAGTCATGAAAATTTAAAAAGGAGATGGTAAGTTTTATACTAGATGTGGCATATTATCTATTAACATTATTATTTGTGGAAATGACCTATATTTGTATTGACTGAATTTTTATTTCCATCATATTTATATGCTGATGATTTGGAGACTGGGGTTTTTAAAAAGTAGTTAAGTAGAGGACAACAGATTGTTGATTGCCAGAGAATGAGAACTAGAGGTTGACAGAATGGATGAAGGGGGTTAAAAAGTTATAAACTGGGACTGGGTGGTGGCACACCTGGTTAAGTGTATGTGTTACCATGCACAGGGGCCCAGGTTCAAGCCCCTAGTGTCCACCAGCAGTGGAAAAGCTTCATGAGAGCTGAAGCAGTGCTACAGGAGTCTCTCTTTCTCCTTCTATCTTTCCTCCTCTCAATTTCTCTCTGATTCTATAAAATAAAGGTTTTTTTTTTAAAGGTGTGAACTTACTGCTATAAAAAAAATAAATAATGGAATTTTAATGCAAACTTCAGTGAATACAACCAATAATACTGTATTGCATATTTGAGTATATCTTAAAAATTCCTGGAAGTCGGCGGTAGCACAGCAGGTTAAGTGCAGGTGGCACAAAGTGCAAGGACTAGCTTAAGGATCCCTGTTCAAGCCCCTGGCTCCTCACCTGCAGGGGAGTCGCTTCACAGGCAGTGAAACAGGTCTGCAGGTGTCTCTCCCCTGTCTTCCCCTCCTCTCTCCATTTCTCTCTGTCCTATCCAACAACAATAGCATCAATAACAACAATAACAACTACTGCAATCAAACAATAAGGACAACAAAAGGGATAATAAATAAATATTTAAAAAAGTTCCCATAACAGGAAAATATATATGTAACGATGGTGATTGCTGTTACCTAAGTATATTTATGGTACTAGTTTTTAGTATATACAAATAACAAATCTTTATGTTGTACAGTTGAAAATAAATTACTATGCCACAATTTTTAAAATAATGCAGCAAAAAAGCAATTAAGTTAAGAAATGAGGTAAATTGCGTGTGACCTTAATGCAATAGGATTTATGCTATTCTAATAAAATGGTTAACATCAGAGGCTACACAGAGGAAAGACCATAGGAGCATACAGTGAGATGGACATCATTTGTTCAATAATATAATTTATACTAGTAATTATATGTTCAAATTAAAATTAAAATATATAAAATCAACTTTTCTTTCTTGTCTGTGATGCTACCAAGGGTTTGTCAGTGGTTTACCCTTTTAAAGAACAAGTTCTTGGCTTCATTGATTTTGTGTATTGTTTCTCTCTCTCTCTCCTCTTTCTCTCTCTCTCTCTTTTTCTCTGTCTCTCTCTAACTTATCTATTTTATTTTTACTTTTGAAGAAACAGCTGCTGATACCATTAATATTTTGGATCATCTTTTTGGATTTTATTTCATTAATTTCTGCTCTGAATTTGTCTATTTACTTCAACCTGATGACTTTTGGGTCTCTTTGTTGTTTCCTAGTTGACTCAGTTGTGGTGTGAGGTAGCATACCTGAGATCTTCACTGCTCATTAATCTGGGCCTGTATTGCTATAAATTCCCTCTTAGGACAACTTTTTCTGATCATAATAATTTCTAGTAGTTGGTCTCTTCAATTTTTTGTTCTCTGAGTGATATTTAATTTCTCTTTTGATTTCTTCAGTGACCCACGTGTTACTCATATGTATATTATTACTGATCATAGTTTGGGTGTATTTCTTGTGCATGTGCGTGTGCGTGTGCGTGTGCGTGTGCGTGTGTGTGTGTGAGATTTCTAACCCCAATGACTCACTGTCAGAAAAAATAATTTTTAAAAAACTTTTTTTTTTTATTGAGTTGTCCATAGATGTGGGGACTTGTTTCTAGATTTTCAGTTCTGTTCCACTGATCTGTGTGTCTGTTTTGGTTCCAGTTCCATGATGTTTTGATTATAGTAGCTCTGTAGTATAATTTGAGGTCAGGAAGTGTGACGCCTGTGGTTATGTTATTATTTTTTTTTTACTCAAGATTTATATGATAATTCTAAGGATTTTTTGTTCCAGATAACTTTTGTAGCTTTTGTTTTATCTCTTTGAAGAATTTGGTTTCATCTTGATGAGGACGACATTAAATCTGCATGTGGCTCTTGGTATGGTATTCATTTTGATGATACTAATTCTTCCAATCCACAAGCATGTATATCTTTCCATTTATCTGTATCTATTTCTATTTCTTTGGAGAATGACTCATAGTTTTTAGTGTACAAGCCCTTCACATCCTTTGTTAAATTTATTCCTAAATATCTGATTTTTTTTTTTTGCTGCTGTATTAAAGGGGTTGGATTTCTGTATGTCTTTCTTTAATTTAGTGTTCGCATAGAGGAACACTACTGATTTTTGTATATTGGTTTTATAGTCTGCCATTTTACTGTATTGTTCAATAATTTCCAGGATTTTCTATATATCTGTTCATAATTGTATCATCTGCAAATAAAATTCAACTTCTCTTCCCAATCTGAATGCCTTTAACTCTTTTCTCTAGACCAACTGCTATGGCTAGGATTTCCAACACTACTGCATTTGAGGCTGAAAATTCTTATCTTTTCATACTCTGAATATGCTATTCCCCTCCCTCATTATCTTTAGAGTGTGTGATGATAAATTTGATGAAAGCCTTATGATTCTGCCTTTGTATTGACTTTCTTCCATCCTCTAGAAGCCTGTAATATCTTTTCCTTGTCCTTAATTTTTAATAGTTTTACTACAATTTGTCTTGATGTGTGTCATTTTAAATTCAGGAATTTAGGTGTATGTTCAGCTTCATGTGTTTCTGTGTTTTGAATATTGATTAGGTGTGGGTATTTTTCTGCTATATTTTCTTTGAATATGTTCTGTACTCCTTTCATCTCATTCTCTCTTCTTCCTTGGGGATCCCATAATTTTAAATTCACATAATGCAATGGTTGTATATTCTAGCATTGATAGTCTCTCCTCCACCTGATTTAGTCTACTTCCTAGGCCTCTTACTTCAACCTGAACTAAAATCAAAGCATCTTTTCATGCCTTGCACCACTCTTTGGATTTTTTTCTGTACTTTGTAATTCCTTTGTAAAATATTCTCTGAGTTCTTGAATCTGTGTCTATCTTAAGTTTAGTTTCTTGAATTGATTCCATAATAAGTTTTCTGAAATTTTACTCTGTCACTGTTTTCAGATCTGTGTCTGTCTGATCATTTGTACTTTCTGTCTATTATTGCTATCTGCATATTTCTCAATTTCCACAGTTAATCAGTCTTTTTATGTTGTTCCAGCAGGAGGTACTATGGCTAAGGTGTTGAATTTCCCTGTTTTTATGTCTTGATGGGGAAGGGGAGATTTTCCCTGTGTCACCAGCCCAGTTTAATGACTTTAATGTTAATATAAAGTCTCCCTGCTGTTATTCCAGCTGCTGGGGGCTAGCATCATTGGGAGACTTCTCTTTAATGTAAAAAAAAAAAAAAAATCAGGATTTACTTCCCAAGGTGGGTGCCAGTGCCTATGTAGTCCACTACATAGTTGTCAGTCAGTTATTTGCCATAAATTCTGGTAATCTTTGTGGACAGTTCAATATCTTGATTCCCTTGGGTTCATGGTTTGAGGCACCTAAAATTCCTTGCCTTTCTTCCACTGACCACGTGCTCTTTTTGTAAGTAGTATAATGACATCTACTGTCACTGAGCAGTGCCATTAAAGCCCCGAAAGACTCTCTTTTACTACTGACCATGCTTGCCTCTGATCTGCTCAGGCTCTCATAGATAGAAAAATAAATCTCAGCCAACTTTCTGTGGCATGACATGGGATTATCAAGTGAGTTGTGTTACTCTGAGGGATTGAACTAAAGCAACAACTGTTTTAAAAAACTCACCTAAAATCTCACCAATTTAAAGCTGTGACTTCTTAAATAACTTAGTTAGTCACAGTTGTAAAATGATGAGTGATTATGTGAAGTTTTCCCCATAAACACCAGTGGGTACTTTGGCAATTTATTATCCTGTTGTATCTGGTTTATAGACTAAGCACCCATATCGACTTTTCTGACACCTACAATGTGGTTTGCTGGTAAATCTGGTAAATCCCAATTTGACACCAGCTGACACTGAGAATGTCTTTGAGAACTGATAACTGATAATCTCTCCCTCACCTATTTTTTTCCATCCACTAACCATATTTGACTGCACTCACCTGTGGCATAGCGAGTTTCTGAAGAAATCGGGGTTGTAATTTGCTGAGTAATTTATTTTCTATTTGACCAGTGGGAGTAAAGTAAGACTGTTGTTACTCCATAGCCATGCCTCCAGGAGTCTCTCCACTTCTGAATTTATTGATACTATCACTATGGCCAAGTATGTGGTCTATCTGTGAGAATATTACATGTGGGTTCAAGGAGAATGCACAGTTCATTTTCTTGAGTTAAAAAGCTCTGAAGTTGTGTAGTAGGTATAGCCTGTATATTTTTTCATTTAAGGTCCTTGTTTCCTTGCTATTTTCTCTCTGGTTAATTTGTCTGTTTGGGATAGTGGGGTGTTAAAAATGCCATAAGAATACAATATTGTTATTAAGATATTGCCTTAGTTCTAATAATATTTGTTTTTACATAATTCGGTGCTCTTTGATTTGATGATAGATTAATTATTGTTAGGTTATCATGGATGATTGATTCCTTAAACTTATATTATTTCCATTCCTGTCTTTTAATATACTGCTTACTTTAAAATTTATTGTGTCATATGTGAGTATAGCTGCCTTTGGTTTCTTTCTATTTTTCTTCATTTCTATACTTGTGTAATTGTTTTTCAATTATTCCCTTGAGACTATGTTTGGTCTTCTGAGTTAGATGGAACTTCTGTAAGCAGTATATGATTAGGTTGTATTTTCTGATACACGCATCTGCATTGTGTCTTTGGATGCATGATTTCAGCTCATTAATATTTAGTGAATTTTTTTTCTTAAGATATTTCAGTGTAATTATTTTATCCAAATACTACACATTCTTACATTTGTTTCTTTTTTAAAACTTTCTTTATTGGGGGATTAATGTTTTACATTTGACAGTAAATACAATAGATTTTACATTACATTCCTCAGTTTTCCACATAACAATACAACCTCCACTATGTCTTCTGTCATCCTTATTGGACCTTTTACTTTGGTGCTATATACCAACTCCAGTTCAAGTTCTACTTGAGTTTTCTCTTCTGATCTTGTTTTTCAACTTCTTCCTGAGTGTGAGATCATCCCATATTCAACTTTCTGTTTCTGACTTATTTCACTTAACATGATTTCTTTAAGCTCCATCCAAGATGGGGTGCAAACGGTGAAGTCATCATTTTTAATAGCTGGTAGTATTCTATTGTGTATATATACCAAAACTTGCTCAGCCACTTATCCGTTGTTGTACACCTGGGTTGCTTCCAGGTTTTGGCTATTACAAATTGTGCTGCTATGAACATAGGTATACACAAATCTTTTTGGATGGGTATGTTGGGTTCCTTAGGATATATCCCCAGGGGAGTCGGGCTGTAGCACAGCAGGTTAAGCGCAGGTGGCGCTAAGCACAAGGACCCGCATAAGGATCCTGGTTCAAGCCCTGGCTCCCCACCTGCAGGGGTGTCACTTCACAAGCGGTGAAACAGGTCTGCAGGTGTCTATCTTTCTCTCCCTCTCTCTAACTTCCCCCTCCCCTCTCCATTTCTCTCTGTCCTATCCAACAACAATGACAACAATAATAACTACAACAATAAAACAACAAGGGCAACAAAAGGGAATAAATAAATAAAAATAAATTTAAAAAAATTTAAAAAAGGATATATCCCCAGGAGAAGAATTGCAGGATCATAGGGTAAGTCCATTTCTAGCTTTCTGAGAGTTCTCCAGACTGCTCTCCAAGGGTTGGACCAATTGACATTCCCACCATGCAGGAGGGTTGCTTTGATACCACAACCTCTCCAGCACTAGTTGTTGCTACCTTTTCTGATGTATGACATTCTCACAGGAGTGAAGTGGTATCTCATTGTTGTCTTTATTTGCATTTCTCTGACAATCAAAGACTTGGAGAATTTTTTCATGTGTTTCATGGCATTTTGGATCTCTCCAGTGATGAATATTCTGTTCATGTCCTCTCCCCGTTTTTGGATGGGGTTATTTGTTTTCTGTGGTTGACTTTGGCAAGCTATTTATATATTTTTGTTATTAAACTCTTGTCTGATGTTTGGCATGTAAAGATCTTCTCCCATTCTGTCAGGGGTCTCTTGGCTTGGGTAGTGGTTTCTTTTGCTGTTTAGAAGCTTTTTAATTTGGTGTAGTCCCATAGGTTTATGCTTGCCTTAGTCTTCTTTGTAATTGGATTAGTTTCATTGAAGATGTCTTTAAAATTTATGCATAAAAGAGTTCTGCCAATATTTTCCCATAAGTATCTGATTGTTTTTGGTCTAACATCCAAGTTCTTAATCCATTTGAAATTTACTTTTGTGTTTGCTCCCAGGTTGGGAGCCTGGAGCTCATTAGGCTTTATTATGTATACTACCATGTCATCTACAAATAGGGAGAGTTTGACTTCTTCTCTTCCAATCTGTACCCCTTTAATTCCTTGATCCTGCCTGATTGCTATGGCAAGAACTTCCAACACTATGTTGAATAGTAATGGTGATAGTAGGCAGCCTTGTCTAGTACCTGATCTGAGGGGAAATGCTTTCAGTTTTTCACCATTGAGCATGATGTTGGTTCTAGGTTGGCTATATATAGACTCCACTATCTTGAGGAATTTTCCATCTATTCCCATTTTTTGTAGTGTTTTGATTATAAAGGGATGTTGTATTTTTTCAAAGGCTTTCTCTACTTCTATTGATATGATCATGTGGTTTTTGTTCTTGCTTTTATTGATACGGTGGAACACATTGATTTAGTCACATACATTAAACCAACCTTGCATCCCTGGGATAAAGCCCACTTAGGCATGATGAACAGTCATTTAATACACGGCTGTATTGGTTGGATAGAATTTTGTTCAATATTTTAGCATGTATGTTCATCAGAGATAGTGGTCTCTAGTTTTATTTTTTGGTTGTGTCCCTGTCTGCTTTTGGTATCAGAGTGATGCTGGTTTCATAGAAGCTGGAAGGAAGTATTCCCGTGTCTTCAGTCTTCTGGAAGACATTTAAAAGTAGAGGTATTTGTTCTTCTGTGAAGGTTTTTTAGAATTCATTTGTACAACCATCTGGCCCAGGACTACTTTTATTCTTGTGAAGGTTTTTAATAATTGTTTCAATTTCATTGGCTGTGATGGGCCTGTTAATATTATCTAGTTCCCTTTATTTAACTTTGGAAATTCATAGGTATCTAGAAAATCATCCACTTCTTGCAGGTTCTCCAGCTTGGCAGCATACAATTGTTCATAGAAGCCTCACATGGTATGTTGAATTACTGAGGTGTCTGTTGTGATAGCTCCTCTTTCATTTACAATCTTATTTATTTGGGTCTTCTCCCTTTTTTTTTTTGTGAGTATGGCTAAAGGTTTGTCAATTTTGTTCGCTATTTCACCAACATTTAGTTTCGTTGACTTTTTGTATGTTTTTTTTATTTTTTATTTTCAGTGTTACTTATTTCTGCCCTAACTTTAGTTATTTCTGTCCTTTTGGTTGCTTTAGGGTTCCTTTGTTCTTCTTCTAGGTCTTTAAGGGGTGCAATCAGGTAGGTTTATTTGTGCTTTTTCTTGTTTCCTAATGTGTGCTTGTATGGCTATGAATTTCCCTCTCAGTACTGCATTAGCCATGTCCCAAGTATTTTGATAGATTGTGTCTTCATTTTCATTGAACTCTTTAAATATTTTGATTTTTTCCTTTATTTCCTCTTTGACACAGTAGTTGTTAATTAGTGTACTGCTGAGCTTCCTCATTTTGGGACTATTGCTAATTTTTTGTTGATTGTTAAGTGTCAGTTTAATTCCAGTGTGGTCTGATTAGATGCTTGAGATTATTTCAGTGCTCTTGAATTTGCTGATTCTGTCTTTGTGGCATAACATATGGTTTATCCTTCAGAATAACCCATGTGAACTTGTGTAAAATGTTTATTCCAGTTTCTTGGGGGAATAATCTGAAAAAATCCAGTAGTTCTAGTTTACCTATATCCTCATTTAGCTCTCTCTTTTCTTCATTGATGGTCTGCCTGGATGATCTGTCAAGCTGAGAGAGTGGGGTGTTGAAGTCCCCTACTATGACTGTGTTGCTGTTAATATATTGCTATAGCTCTTTCAGTAGACGTTTGATGTATCTAGATGGCTTCTCATTGAGTGCATAGATGTTAATAATTATTAAGTCCTCTTGATTGACTGGTTCTGATTCCCATCTGCCCAGGGAAGTCCGGTTGGCATCATGCTAGCATCTAAAACCTGGTGCCTGTAAAAAGAATTAACATATAGAGCCAAACTAATTATTGACTAATCATGAACCTAAAGGTTACAATTGTTAATATGAAGAGTCAAGGGATAGATTGTAGATAGTTAGTAGTTCTATTTCAGTTATATTCCAAAAAGCCCATCACTACACTAGTTTTTATTTTTTTCCCCCTGAGCCTGACATCTGACATGCAGGTGTATCCAAGTTATTGTCTGCAAAAGCTGAATAAGGGCAAGAGACTGGCATACTTTAACGATGACTCTTTAGTCACTATCAGGCCATCCCATCAGCTGGGGCCCTATTTGAGGAGTTCTGAGATTCTCAAAGAGACATGACGGGCCTAATCCTCCAATAGATCCTTTCTCCACTGTTACTGGTCATCTCTATCAGGAACAACACAATAGACCCCCTTGTGGGACCCCATAGGACCTTGCCCTCAATGTAGAGAATGGTCCATCCTTGAAAAGGAGGCTTAACAACATACACTATGTTCCACATGAGGAAGATGGGTCCTGAAATTGGGGCAGCTTGGAATGTTCCTATTCATGACCACAGAATGTGAGCTCAGATCTATAGGGATGCAGAGGTCACATAGGCTCTTAAGCTGAATATAGGCCCCAGATCAGATCAAATCGATGGGGTTTACAATCAACAATATTTATTCATTTATTTATCTTAAATTTATTTATTAATTTTCACTTTGTTGCCCTTGTCTTTTTTATTATTGTTGTAGTATTATTGTTGTTATTGATATCGCCATTGTTAGGTAGGACAGATAGAAATGGAGAAAGGAGGGGAAGACAGGGGGGGGAGAAAGAGAGACACCTGCAGACCTGCTTCACTGCTTGTGAAGCGACTTCCCTTCAGGTGGGGAGCCAGGGGCTCGAACCAGGATCTTTACACAGTCAGCAATATTTGTACACTTTTCCCATATTTGGGAGGTACTATCTTCCCTGATCCTGGTCCTTTTTCTAGCCATTACACCATCTTCCCAGAAATTAAAAGGATTTTTAAAAGTCCATTTGTTACTTCTTTTACTCCACTGAGAGCCTGATTCATATCCCTGCTCCATAAGACTTATTTCTACATCTGACAATTTGTTTAAAGCGATAATATGCAATTTCCACAAGAAATTTTATAGCTTGGAATAGCATGATTTTTCCTTTTGGAAGAGAAATGCTTATCTATGTTGTTTTTGCTTTTGTTGAGAGGAAATTTATTTCAAAGTCATTTTTATGTAGAAACAACATAAAGAGAAAGAAGGGAGAGTGAAGTATCTTCATGGCAGAAGAAGACTTGCCATTTCAAAGCTCAGAAAAATTAAATTTATAGAATCCGTATTTACAACTATTCTTCATACTTGCTCAATACACAATATTCTCTAAAGAGCGAATGCTGCTGAGAGCAAGTTCTACATCAGCTGCATATCATTGCTATCTTGGAAAAATTACTTCATCTTCTTGGTTGATCTGCTTCAAGTGAAACAAATCTTTCATTGTTAGTTTCACTATAGCATAACCATGATCATGCTGACTGATAGACTGTAACACTTCAGAATGCTGTGAATGTATGATTAAAGGACTTTACAGATATTGAAACATCCTGACCTCTGGAAATTAGGGGATGTTTCATGGAAGATGACACTTCAGATGGACATTGATGAATAGACAGGACTTAGATAAAGAGAGCAGGAAGCAAGATCCTTCCAGATGTAGAGAAGAAGAAAAAAAAAGTCAAAGAATGAAAGTATACAGTAGGAAAGAGCATTGTGAGAAATGAGAAACTTTGTTTAGCTGGGGTAGAAATATATAATGTTATTAGTTAGTAATTAATTTGGAATGATTCATGTGCCTACATTTTTTCTCATTATCTCGAAGGTACCTGGGAAATATAAGTCCACTCTCATTTAGACATTGTAGAGTACTTCCAATTTCCTAGTCACTTCATGACTACTATATTCTGCAGAATGTAGACTGATTTAGAAATTTAAAAATGATGGTACTAGATCTGAGATTCTTTTTAGAGAGTGGTGACATTATTTGCAATAGTGATGTGACTGTGTGACAGCCTAGCTCAAAGTGCCAGAATGACATCATAGAGCAATACCCAAATACACGTACGCCATCTTTCATTTGAGAATCTCTATGTGCTTTACAAAAATCAATTAATTAAGGCTCAAAATTAATTAGAGGTATTAATTTTTCCTTGTAGAAGCAGATTTTGCAGCTTCATTGACTTTTACATGCTAACAAGCTTTGCATAAATCGCTTTTCTTTCTCTCCCCCTCCGCAACACCTTTGTATGTAAATGGATAGAAGGAAAAGACTAATGGCATTTGGGAAAGTGGAAATTGATTAGAATTTGGACTTTTCAGCTGTCCCTGTGTTTTGAAAATGTTGACCTTTTCATAGTGAAGACTGACCCCATGAGGTCAATTCTGACTTTCTCAGTGTGGTACTGGGAAACTGTGCCAGGAACTGAGTCTCAGTTCTGCTCTTTTTCTTTATTTCTGACAGTCCATGTTTTTAACATTTTTCTACTGCCTTGACCTAGATTCATATGGAAATAGTGATGCTGGTGTCTGGACAAGACATGGACAATTTGTGATTGTATGGTTTAAGTGCCTGTAAAATATGACCTGAGTGTCTAAAAGGAGAACAATGCTGACAAATCAGATCACTTCATTTAGACATTGGTTTGAAAAAATGTACCTGAAGACTAGACATTTTCCTCTTTTGTGTAGATGAAAAAACATATAAACAAACAAGTA
Source organism: Erinaceus europaeus (assembly GCF_950295315.1). Lineage (NCBI taxonomy): Eukaryota > Metazoa > Chordata > Mammalia > Eulipotyphla > Erinaceidae > Erinaceus > Erinaceus europaeus. Next base: position 57,484,345 of record NC_080164.1, read on the forward strand.
AGTACTTGACAATACATGGGAAAAATAAATCAGATCATTTCTTTAAAAGGATTCTGCTTCTTTTATTTTAATCTCACTGGTTTTGGCCAGCAGATCAGGCTTTGGGGTTTGTTTGTATTTACAACTGGTGTCTTAAAGGATTCACTATGAAATGTGTTGCTGTTTCAAAAGAGGAAGCTAAGGCCCAAGCTGGTGTGTTCTGGCTGGGCAAATGCAGACCCCTTCCCCCTTCTGCATTCTGTTAGGGGGAACACTGACCCTGCACATAGGGGACAGGCTAAGGTGATATTGCTTACATATGTGTCTGGAAGTTGAGCTTGGTCCTGGCTTATGAAAGTTTCCTTCTTTTAGGGTCAGGCACTGGCCAACAGAGATTTAGCCATCTTGCCCCTGATGCACTCCACATGACTTACATTTCTAGCCTGCTTACCCTCATTGGGGTTGACCTGCCAAGACCCAGGATCCCTTCTTCCTGTTCTCCAAGCTGTTCATTTCTATACACAAACGATACAGCACATTTCCTAATGTTCACACTCCTCTTCCTGGGGGGAATTTTCTTCAATTCTTAATTCCACAAAATAACAAAAGCAAAAACTGGGGAACCAGGTTGTCTGTTTGTTTGGAAGTTGCCAGTAGTCACTGACCTTGAAATAAGAGCTCTTTTACCCAAGGTGACTTGAAATGCAGGCAACTAGGAAAGAGGTTTGTATGAAACTGTTTATTTGAGGTGGCAAATACTTTTCTTTCTGGCAGAACATGCTGAATTATATTCTGCAGGTTATAGTCTTCCTTATTCACTTACAACATCCTTTTTCAACCAGTTATTGAACCTCTGAGCTCTAAAAGACCCTTCCTTAACTGTACTTTTTGTGGGATGTCTCTCTTCTATACTCAGCCCCACCCACAGTGAGGAATGTCTCATTGCTGTCCAGCTGCAAACCCTACTCATTCTCCAAGGCCCACCTCTATTCTTATTCCTTATTGAAAATTTTCTGTCCACCTAGCACTCAGATCTCTTCAGCCTCTGAACTCACAGCATTATTGTCTGAACTGCCTGCCAATTAATCATGTATTCCATTGTCTTGTGACATCTTATGTAGTAAGTCATTAACAAAATCATGTGATTTAACGTTTCAGGTGCCAAACAAGATCTAATGTTTTCTGTGACAGAAACCAAAAATTACACAATCTTTGATTACTTCTTGGTATATGTCAGAGTTCAAGGCATATTATTTCAGTGAGTTATTTATTGATATAAATTAGTGACTTAGGAGAATCTTAGCTAGTAAATTGTTAGAAATAGTAAGTTATCTGAAATTATGTTTATATAGTGTATGTAAATATATAGGTTTATTTGAATACCTTTTCTCTTTGAATATAGAATTTAGAAACAAACACGTAACAAGGAGAGAAGCTTATTGGAAGAATACTGAATTGCTGAGTTCTGGAGTATCTTTGGGAAATCAAAGACAACTAGGCTTTTGGGATACTATACGCATCAATTAGGCAACCCTCAAAATACACATAGCACTTTCCCCCTCTACGCATCTCTTTTCTGCTTCTCTGCTCATTTAGTATATAAACTGACTTTCTTATTGTTCTTAGAGAAGATAGTTCCAGAGGTTGAAAGTACAGTTACCTCAATTCCAGCCAAATGATACAATGAGTTCACTATCAATGAGCTCCAATTACAAATTCTAGGGAAATAATTTTATTGATTCTAACTGAATGAAATGATTACTGGAGATCCACCAGACTGCAGGCAAGGGACATGAAGGTATGCAGGTAATACATGCCCACATGTGGATAACTCAAAGGAAATAATTATCACAATTAGTCAGACTTCCCCAAATTTTATTACTGTGTTCAATGAAAATCAGTTATTTTTCTATGCAAAAACCTGCCATGAATTTTCCAACAACCCAAAATATGTGAAGAGGGGTTTTAAGAGTTGCTATGAAAAAAACAAACATTGAGAATTTACTGTGATAGCTTTTAAAATTAACTGTATCTTATAAGAATAAGTCAGAGGTCAATTGGAAGATGAGTGAAATTGTATAAGCAAATGATCATTTAATAGTCTACAATGCGACACTGAAGATAGACCTTAGAGGGTTTGTTTTGTAGAAAATGCATGACAGGTAAGAGGAAGGGAAGGTCTAAGCAGGCACACAAGTTTACGTAGATATTAGTGCCTTTTCCTAAAGAAAAGAGACTCACGCAGGGACACATTAGGTGTGCATCAGTGGAATGGTATTATGAGAGAAATTAAGCATGGAAATCTAGAAATGTTCATATATATGTAAGAAGAGTTGTCAACCTGGAATCTTCATGAATGAGTCAGAGGAGAAATTTGCACTAGGAAATATTAATTAAGGAATAATCAGGATAGAAATGGCATTTAAAGTGCTGGTATAGGAGATATTGTCAAAACAATTAGTATAGAGGAAACAGAATCCAAAAGTGAAGTTCAAGGCACCAGAACATTTATATGTTAAGTAGAGAACCAACCTACAGGGACTGAAAAGATCTGTTGAAGTTTCTTCTCAATCTAAAAATTCAATAAGCTCATGGTATTCAACAATGTGCACTGCCACATTTCTGTACTTCCATGTAAGGAACCATCCTACTATCCTTCTAAAAAATGTAGAAAATTGTCATTTGCACAGAAAACTGTTTGCAGAACAAGGATAATATAAAGCTGGTATTCCTAGTGGTAAGCCTCCCAACTACCCCCCAGGATAGTCTGAATGAAAAAATGATTATGTACTTAACGTCCACTGAGCACCCTGGAGAGAAAAAGAGCACACTATAATTGCAAAGTATTATTTTTACCATTATTAATATATGAATCATTCATTAGGAAAACAAAATAACTAGGAATTGGAAAGTCAGGAGATAATAGGCTGTGTTTATAATGTTGCACAGAAGGAATTGCCCACATAAATCCCCTCCTACTAGGATGAGTAACCAGATTCATGCATGCTGAGATAGTTTTTATTGCAAAGACAAGCCCTTAGCAATAGCTCTAAAGATATAGGCATTTGCAGCTAGGTGAACACCTATTCTGTACCTTTTATCCCCCACACCATCTTTCCCTTTTTTACAGGATAATTCTTAAAATATAAACTACCAGGCAGAAGTAACCTTATTGAATAGCATCTCTTACAAAGAAATCTATTGCCCTTCTCAGAGAGGTGATTATTTTCAATGCAATGACACCCTTTTAACAGGATATTTGGAATTTAGGAATTTTGGAATTTAGAAATTTGGAAAGTCTTAGAATGTTTAAAAGATGCCAAGAATAACTACTTAAATCTTAGATTATCTGCCAGGATATCTAGTTGGTAGAGCCCAAAGTTTTTACCAATAAACAAATCAAGCAAACAAATATAAACATGTACATTCAGATACAAATTTGTAAATGCAGTAAAACATGTTTAAATTTGAATCTCAGGTACATATCAATGAAATATTTACAATAAGTGTGCTAAAAAATATGTTGTTTCTATTTCCATATTTCTATCATTTTATTGGGGGATCACATTACAATGGTTGACACATACATGTAATTTTTCATCACTCTACCATAGGTGTCTGAAGAATACTCTCACCTCCAACTTATATCTGTTTTATTAATTTTATTATTTTGATTTATTTATTTTTACTTATTTGTTTTATTTTATTTTATTTATAAAAAGGTAACACTGACAAAACCATAGGATAAGAGGGGTACAATTCCACACAATTCACAACACCATAACTCCATATTCCATCTCCTCCCTTGATAGCTATCTTATTCTTTAACCCTCTGAGAGTATGGGCCCAAGATCATTGTGGGATGCAGAAAGTGGAAGATCTGGCTTCTGTAATTGCTTCCTCACTGAACATGGGTGTTGGCATGTTGATCTATACTCCCAGCCTGCCTCTCTCTTTCCCTAGTAGGGTGGAGTTCTGGGGCATTGAAGTTCCAGAACACATTGGTGGGGTTGTCTGTCCAGGGAAATCTGGTGGGCATCGTGATAGCATCTGGAATCTAGTGGCTGAAAAGAGAGTTAGCATATAAAGCCAAACAAGCTCTTGACTAATCATAAAACTAAAGGCTGGAGTAGTGCAGATTAAGACTTGGGGGGGTCTCCTTTCTGTAGATAGCTAGTAGGCATATTTTAGTTATATTCCAAAGGGCCTGTGGCTATACTAGTTTTTTTTTTTTTTTTTTTTCCCCTGAGCCTGAAATCTGATATGCAGGTGGATCCAAGTTATTGTTTGGGGAGATGATGCCATGGCTGGAAAAAGGACCAGAAAGCTGGATTAGGGAAGAGAATAGCTCCCAAATAAGGGAAAAGGGTATAAACATTGTTGACTGTAAACCCCACTGATTTGATGTGATCTGGGGCCCATATTCAGCTTAGTAGCCTATGTGACGTCTGCATACTCTCTGCATCTCTGATCCTAGTTCACATTCTGTGGTCATGAGTAGGAATGTTCCAAGCTGCCCCAATATCAGGACCCATCTTCATCTGGTGTAGCATAGAGTATATTGTCTAGCCTCCTTTTGGAGGATGGAACATTCTCTACCGTTGTTGATCCAAGTTGAGAGCACCAATTTATGTCTTTTTTCTCCATCATATACTAGGATACCGGACCCTTTTCACCTCTTCCTTCCCCCTTTTTTCCCAGAGTCCTTTGTGTTGGTACAATACACTACATCTAGTCTAAAAGAATTTATGGGCTAAATATGCAATGTAATAATTAAAAAAAAGTGATATATATCATTCAGGGGAAAATGGGTAAAATTAGAGGTGATTATGCTCACTGAAATAAATAAATATACTTGGTAAATTATTGTCAGACAAACATGTCTTCTTTTTAAAATTTTTTTATATTTATTTTATTTATTTATTCCCTTTTGTTGCCCTTGTTTTGTTGTTGTAGTTATTATTGTTGTTGTCGTTGTTGGATAGGACAGAGAGAAATGGAGAGAGGAGGGGAAGACAGAGAGGAGGAGAGAAAGATAGACACCTGCAGACCTGCTTCACCGCCTGTGAAGGGACTCCCCTGCAGGTGGGGAGCCGGGGTTTGAACCGGGATCCTTATGCCAGTCCTTGTGCTTTGCGCCACCTGCGCTTAACCCGCTACGCTACAGCCCGACTCCCGCAAACATGTCTTCTTAGACCTATTGATGACTTTTGAAGAAGCTTTGTATAGATAGTTATTAAGTTATAGTCCTTCCATCTGGAATTAGTTTGTGAGCCACAAGTAAAGTTATGCTCTTTAATAATATATATATATTCCCAGGTAACTACCCATTATATTTACCAGGTTTCAGATAGTTTATTCCATCTCTAGTAATCAAATTCACTCCAAAAATGATGGTGTCTAAATAAATATTCCTTATAGTCTGAAACTAAATATAGAGACATTGCTAAAAAAAAAGTCCAAGAGACTATTATGGACCAGGAAGTTACTCATTGGGTAAAGTGTACACCTTACAGACATGAAACCCTGAGTTTGAAACTTGGCATGAGTGAGGATCATTACAGACAGAATTGAGAGAACTTACTGGATGGTGGGATGGTTTTTTGGTCTGCTGTCCCTCCTCTATTTCTCTCAAAAAATAGAGAAAAAAGTCAACACAGGGCAACTGCTCCTTTATATCACGTATATGCATATTCCTGGACTTTACCTGCCTGGATTAATAAAGGGACTATCATATTAATGATATATGAGAATGGAACTTACCCCAAATGATGATGTCATTGTTCATTTATTTTTTTACACAAGGCCTAATAAACTCAGCCCTGTTATTTTGTTGCATGTAATTAGAATTTTCTATAGAACATAACACTTAATCCAAGACAGATTTTCTCATTTTGAAATAGGCATCTGTTTGGTTTTTTTTTCTGTGTCTATATGTTCCTATTCAAATATATTATTGATTTTAGTCAAGAATCCTTAAGTTCTGCCCTACCATATTGTTCTCCTCAACACTAACCTTGCTTCTAGAGTAGAGAGATAGTCAACATCTATGTCTCCAAAACTAACATGATAACTTTGAATAGAGAGAGAAAAATTCCAAGACTTCAGTTTTGTTTGAGCCTTCTGATACATCTTCAAAAGCTTTGCAAATGGTATCTTATTCTTTCAGATGAAGTAAGGTACAACAATTTTACCTCAAACTATGCCAATCTGACTAACATTATAAACATCACATAGGAAAAGTGGCAACTGAAAATCTGAAGTGTCATTACAATTAATCTTTGCAGATTAGGAAATTTTGTATCCATATTTTGTAGACAATATCAGATACATGACAGATTAATTAATTAGTGAAAAAATATATAAGCACAGATTGACTGAGGCTATGACTCAAGGATCTTGAGTTCATTAAATGAGTAATCTCTGGCCTCTATGTAATCTTTCTCCATACAAGAAATCCCACTTTGAAAGATTATATTAAGGAACCAATACTTCACCAGGAAGAACTCCTGTTTTGTTACACCAATGAGTACAATGGGTAGCTTTGTATCTGTAGTGTCTCTCTTTTCCTTCTTCTTTTTAAATTTTGTTTTCTCTTTATGTCTGATAAAGTTTGTCTGAAGCCATAGTGCTCCAGAAAAATGAAAAATTAATATTTTATATTTTGAATATGAACTAAGGACAAATGTTTGTAATTTTATGCTTTAAAAGACCTACTTATATAGTGATAATTTATCAGGCCTTTTATTTTATTTCACTGACCATAATAACCTCTACCTTCACTCATTTTGTCCTATGTAATACAATATCATTTTTTTAATTGTAAAGTGACGTTTCGTTGAATTTATGCACTATTTAGTGCATAAATTCTTTGTCCATTTATTTTTCAGTGGAATTTTATATTGCTTTCATATATTGATTATTGTGAATAATGAAGTTATGAACATACAGGTGCATGCATTTTATAAAATTAGGGCTGTCATGTTTTTTTTAATATATCTTTAAGAGTGCTACAGCTGCAAATATAAGGTTTTTCCATTTTTAAGAATTTTGGCAGTGATTACGGTAACACACACACACACACACACACACACGGGCAAACAGTGAGGGAGGACTATAAACTAGTAATCTTACAATTTTTAAAATCACTACACAATCCCTAGTAATAAAAATTACAAAAAAAAACTGACAACTCTTTTTCATTCTTTTTTTTTTATTTTTTATTTAAGAAAGGATTAGTGAAAAAAAACATAAGGTAGGAGGGGTACAACTCCACACAATTCCCACCACCCAATCCCCATAACCCACCCCCTCCCATGGTGACTTTCCCATTCTCTAGCCCTCTGGGAGCATGGACCCAGGGTCGTTGAAGGTTGCAGAAGGTAGAAGGTCTGGCTTCTGTAATTGCTTCCCCACTGAACATGGGCGGTGACTGGTCCGTCCATACTCCCAGCCTGCCTCTCTCTTTCCCTAGTAAGTTGTGTCTCTGGGGAAGCTGAGCTCCAGGACACATTGGTGGGGTCTTCAATCCAGGGAAGCCTAGCCAGCATCCTGGTGGCATCTGGAAACCTGGTGATTGAAAAGAGAGTTAACATATGAAGCCAAACAATTTGTTGAGCAATCATGGATCCCAAGCTTGGAATAGTGGAGAGGAAGTGTTAGGGAGGTACTCACTGCAAACTCTAGTGTACTTCTGCTTTCAGGTATATATTTTGCAGTAGTTTACGGATACGTGTGCACATAAGCTCTCTCTCACATAAACTGGTGTATATATAGATTATGGGACTCTGTTAGAAAGTGAAATACCGGAGATGAAATTAGAGTGTACTATAAAAGGAAAGGTCTCACCCGAGTAATGAAGTTGAAGGGTTGTCATTCCACACGTGAAGTCTCTGGATACAGTCTGAGGTGAAGCATGTTGAGATGGCAATCCTTGCTTTGGTTAGGTTGTGATCGGCGGATGCAATACTATTTGGTTTGGATTGGGAGGTGCATACGGGAAAGTGGGCCCTATCCAAGGGTTCCAGGACTGGGGGAAGTAGGGGCTCTACAGTGAAGATGTGAGGTTCCTGCAGTCTTAGGGTTCAAAAAGACACTCAATAGTTAATATTATAATCACATTATTTGTTAATTGGGTTAACTTTGAAAAGTCCCTGTGTTATGGTTTGCTGTACAGTACCCAGTATCTTGTATATAGCTGTGCTATTGGATGCTTCTAATCTACTTGGTCTAGGCTTTTGAGAGAGTCCGCATATCAAACACATAGCCTATATATTAAAAAGATTCAGTTTGTCTTTTGAGAAACTTTGAGACATACAATTGATTTCCCCCTCTCATATTAATTAACTACTGATTTATATGTCTACATTTTGCTAGGAGTGTACATAAACACCATTCCCACCACCAAAGGACTGTGACCCATCCCTCCCACCCACTCCCACCCCCCACTGGCCCAGGAAGCTACATGTCTACCCCTCACCACTGGGTTTTTACTTTGGTGCCCTACTTACAATTTGATCAGGTCCTGCTTTTAGTTTCCCTTTCAGATCTTCTTAGTCAGTTTCTGTTGATGAGTGGGATCATCCCATACTCATCTTTATCATTCTGACTTAGTTCACTTAACATAATTCCTTCTAGCTCTGTCCAAGATGGGTCAGAGAAGGTGGGTTCATTGTTCTTGATAGCTGCATAGTATTCCATTTTGTATATATATCACAGCTTTCTCAGCCACTCATCTGTTGTTGGGCACCTGGGTTGCTTCCAGGTTTTAGCTATTATGAATTGTGCTGCTGAGAACATAGGAGTACACACCTCTTTTTAGTTGGGTGTTATGGAGACCTTGGGGTATAACCCCAGGAGAGGAATTACTGGGTCATATGGAAGGTCCATGTCTAGCCTTCTGAGAGTTTTCCAGACTGCTCTCCACAGAGGCTATACCAATTTACATTCCCACCAGCAATGTAAAAGGGTTCCTCTGTCCCCACATCCTCTCCAGCATTTGTTGCTGCTGTCCTTTTTGATGTATGCCATTCTTACAGGAGTGAGGTGGTATCTTAGTGTTGTCTTAATTTGCATTTCTCTGACAATCAGTGACCTAGAGCAGTTTTTCATATGTTTGTTAGCCTTTTGGATCTCCTCAGTGGTGAATGTTTTGTTCATTTCCTCTGCCCATTTTTGGATGGGATCATTTGCTTTTTTGCGGCTAAGTTTGTTGAGCTCTTTATATATATTGGTGATTAGTTTCTTGTCTGATGTCTGGCATGTGAAGATCTTCTCCCATTCTGTGAGGGGTCTCTCTGTTTGTTTAATAGTTTCTTTGGATGTGCAGAAGCTTTTCAATTTGATGTAGTCCCATTGGTTTGTTTCTGCTTTAGTCTTCCTTGCAATTGGGTTTGATTCATCAAAGATGTCCTTGAGGTGTATGTGGAAAAGTGTTTTACCAATGTTTTCCTCTAAGTATTTGATTGTTTCTGGTCTGACATCTAGGTCTTTGATCCATTTGGAGTTGATTTTTGTTTCTGGTGAGATAAAGTGGTTCAATTTCATTCTTCTGCATGTTTCAACCCAGTTTTCCCAGCACCATTTATTGAAGAGAGCCTCCTTTTTCCATTTAATCTTTTGGGCACCCTTATCAAAGATTAGATGCCCATAGGTGTTGGGATTTACTTCTGGGCTTTCAATTCTGTTCCACTGGTCTGTGTGCCTATTTTTGTTCCAGTACCATGCAGTTTTGATGATGATGGCTTTATAAGATTGTTTAAGGTCTGGGAGTGTGATGCCTCCATTTCTGTTTCTTTTCCTTAAGATGGTTTTGGCAATTCTAGGTGTTTTCAGGTTCCAGATAAATGATTGTAGTGTTTGTTCTATTCTCTTAAAGAAGCTTGGTGGAACTTTGATGGGTATTGCATTAAATTTGTATATGGCTCTGGGGAGAATATTCATTTTGATGATATTTATTCTTCCAATCCATGAGCATGGGATATCTTTCCATTTCTTGCTATCAGTTTCTATCTCCTTGAGTAGCGACTCATAGTTTTCAGTATACAAGTCTTTCACCACTTTGGTCAACTTTATTCCTAGGTATTTGATTGATTTTGCTGAAACAATAAATGGGAGTGATTTCTGGATGTCTTCTTCTTCAGATTTATTGTTTGCATAAAGAAATGCCACTGATTTTTGTACATTGATTTTGTAGCCTGATACCTTGCTATATTGCCTAGTAACTTCCAGTAATTTTCTATTGGATTCTTTAGGTCTTTCTATGTATACTATCATATCATCTGCAAATAGTGAGAGCTTGACTTCTTCCCTTCCAATCTGTATCCCTTTGATTTCTTTCTCTTGCCTGATTGCTATGGCAAGAACTTCCAATACTATGTTGAAGAGTAACAGTGACAGTGGACAGACCTTTTTAGTCCCCAATCTGAGGGGGAATGCTTTCAACTTCTGTCCATTGAGTATGATGTTGGCTGTAGGTTTGCTATATATAGACTCCACTATCTTGAGGAATTTCCCATCTATTCCCATTTTTTTGTAGAGTTTTGAGCACGATTGGGTGTTGGATTTTGTCAAAGGCTTTCTCTGCATCTATTGAGATAATCATGTAGTTTTTGGCTTTGCTTTTATTGATGTGGTGAATGACATTGATTGACTTATGGATGTTGAACCAGCCTTGCATTCCTGGGATGATTCCCACTTGGTCATGATGAACAATCTTTTTGATGTGTTGCTGTATCCGGTTGGCCAAGATCTTGTTTAATATTTTGGCATATATGTTCATCAGAGATATTGGTCTGTGGTTTTCCTTTCTTATTCTGTTCCTATCAGCTTTTGGTATCAGGGTGATGTTGGCTTCATAAAAGGTGGAAGGGAGTATTCCTGTTTCTTCAATCTTATGTAATAGCTTAAAAATTGTGGGTATTAACTGTTTCCTGAAAGTTTTGTAGAATTCGTTTGTGAAGCCATCTGGTCCAGGACTTTTGTTGTTGGGGAGATTCTTAATAACAGTTTCAATTTCTTTGTCTGTGATTGGTGCATTTAGATTTTGTAGTTCTTCTTGGTTCAGTTTTGGAAGAGTATAGGTTTCTAAGAATTGTTCCATTTCTTCCAGATTCTCTAGCTTGGTGGCATATAGTTCTTTATAGAAGTTTCGCAGGATTCTCTGGATTTCTGTGGTGTCAGTTGTGATATCTCCTGCATCGTTTACAATTCTATTAATTTGAGTCTTCTCTCTTTTTTGTTTGGTGAGTCTGGCTAGGGGTTTGTCAATTTTGTTTAATCTTTCAAAGAACCAACATTTGGCTTCATTGATCTTTTGTATGGTTCTTTTATTTTCGATGTTGTTTATTTCTGCTCTAACTTTAGTGATTTCTGTCCTTCTGGTTGCTTTAGGGTTCCTTTGTTCCTCTTCCTCTAAGTCCTTGAGGTGTGCAGTAAGGTCGTTCATTTGGGCTTCTTCTTGGTGTTTAATATGTGATTGTATGGCTATAAGTTTCCCTCTCAGTACTGCTTTAACTGTGTCCCAAATATTTTGATAGGTTGTGTCTTCATTTTCATTAGTTTCCAGGAACATTTGAATTTCCTGTTTGAGTGAGTCTCTGACCCAGTGGTTCTTAAGGAGCATGTTGTTTAGTTTCCAAATTCTATGTCTTTTAATAATTTTCCATTTGTTGTTAAATGTTAGTTTTACTCCACTGTGGTCTGAGAAGATACTTGGGATAATTTCAATGCTCTTGAATTTATTGATGCTGTCTTTGTGGCCTAACATGTGGTCTATCCTTGAATATGTGTTATGTGGATTTGAAAAGAAGGTATATTCCAGTTTTTTCAGGTGAAGGACTCTGAAAATGTCCAAGAGGTCTAGTCTGTCAATCTCTTCATTCAATTCTCTTGTATCTTTATTGGTTCTCAGCTTTGTTGATTTGTCTAAGTGTGAGAAGGGGTATTGAAGTCTCCCACTATTATTGCATTACTATTGATGTATTTTTGAAATTCTTGCAGTAGATGCTTAATGTATTTAGATGGTCCCTCGTTGGGTGCATAGATGTTAATAATTGTTAAGTCTTCTTGGCTGATTGATCCTCTAATCATTATGTAATGTCCTTGCCTATCTTTTATTACTTTATTTAATTTAAAATCTATCGTGTCTGAGATGAGAATGGCTGTTCCTGCCCTTTTTTGTGGACCGTTAGCCTGTATGATAGTTTTCCATCCTTTCACTTTAAGTCTGTGTTTATCTTGTTGTGACAGATGGGATTCTTGCAAGCAGCATATGGTTGGGTTATGTTTTCTGATCCATCCCCCCACCCTGTGCCTTTTGATGGGTGAGTTTAAGCCATTGACATTTATTGATATTATGGATTTAATGTATTGTAGTGCCATTGTTCTAAAAAACTATTTGTTTGCTCTGATATATTGCAAGTATTATAGTGATGTTCTTGTTTATAAGAGGTCTTTTAGTACCTCTTTCAGGGCCGGCTTGGTGATGGTTGCCTCCTTTAACTGTTGTTTGTCTAAGAAGGTTTTGATCCCTCCATCTAGCTTGAATGAAACTCTAGCAGGATATATTATCCTTGGTTGAAACCCTTTTTCATTCAGGGCTCTATAGATATCTTGCCGCGCCCTTCTGGCTTTTAGAGTTTGAGTGGAGATGTCTGCAGATAATCTTATGGGTTTTCCCCTGTATGTGACTTTTTGTTTCTCTCTTGCAGCCTTTAGGATCCTTTCTTTATCCTTACTTCTTCTCATTGTGACTATGATGTGTCTTGGTGTCTTCAGGTCTGGGTTGATTCTGTTTGGTACTCTCTGGGTCTTTTGAACCTTGATATCCTTTCTGTTATTCAGGTCTGGGAAGTTTCCTTGTATTATTTCCTCTAGAATGTTTGCTTCCCCTTCCTCTCTTTCTTCCTCTGGCAGGCCAATAATACGAATGTTACTTCTTTTGATATCATCCCATATGTCTCTGTTGTTGTTTTCAGTGTCTCTAAATCTCTTTTTAAGCTCTTTCACCTCTTTTTTGTCTTCTCTAACCCATCCTCTATCTGACTAATTCTGTTTTCTGCTTCTGTTAGTCTGCTTTCCCTTGCCTCAGCTTCTTTCTTCATTACAGCTATTTCAGCTTTCAGTTCTCTAATTGCCTCAAGATAATCAGTATTTTCCTTGGGGGTCTCAACTGTTGCTTCCCTAATACTGCCATTCCTTTCCTCCAATGTTGTTTTCATTTCTGTGATTAATAAGTTTATTATTGCTTGCATACTTTTCTTATCTATGGTTACTTCTGACTTATTTGTAGTTTCTTCTGGGCTCTTGTCTTCATTCATTGGGGTAGCAGTTTTATTTGTTTTTAATCTACCCATTTTTTTTATTTATGTGTTTCTCTCTTTTTTTATGCTCTTTTGTTCCTCATTTGTTGTGTCTTGAGTACAAGTAACACTGTACTAAATACCTTTATGACAATTGCACTCACCAACCTCCAGAATTACAGTAGCAACTGAAGTAAGTATTGAAGTAGTTTAATTGTTACCAGTTAGCCAAACAATTTCTCCAGTCCATGAAAAAATAGTAACCAAATCCCAGTGAAGAAAGAGAAAAGAAAGAGAGGATAGCAAGAATAGACAGTTATGCAAATCTACTATCCAGTGTATATTCTAGGGGTAACAAGAGGGGAAAGGGAACTAGAGCAGAGATACACACATAGAGAGTCCACTCTGAGTCAGATTTCTTCCCCAAAGTAATTCACAAATTCAGAAAGGCAAAGAAGAAAGAAGTGTATGACAAGATAAAAAAAAAAAAAAGAGAGAGAGATAAGAGAGAGAAAAGGGAGAAGATAAGAAGAGTTGTAATTAAAGAGCAGTGCAAGGAACTTCCCAAATGTGTATCAGTGAATTCAAAAAAAAAAAAAAAAACACCCTGTTTGGTGGTATGGGGTATCCTGCTAGGAGATGGGGTATCCTGCTAGGAGCTGGTCCCAGGGACTGCTTATGGGGGGGGGGGCGGCGGGAAGGATGTATGCTTGAAAATTAAAAGGAAGAAAAAAGAATTTTTTCCCTACTCTAATTCTTAACCCAAATTAAGTTATAGTCACCTCCTTGGTGTCTAAGGACACCTTATTGGCTGGCCTGCTAAAGGCAGAAAATCCTATTGTCTCCAGGGGAGTGTGTTCAGAGCTCAGAGGCTAGCAGCTTCTCTGTCCGCCATCTTCCGGGAAACCCCCCCCCTCCAGACTTTTTTAAAAGATTTCTCGAAAATGAAAACTAGCTCCAAGTCCTTTGATCCAATGAGAGCGATACTCAAGAATTCTTTGGATCCGCCCTCAGGGTCGCGGTGGACCCTGGAGACTCCCAAGAGAAAGCCACCGAGCTAAAGGTGGAGGAGCCGCTTTCCCGGGCGGAGGACAATGCCCGGCACACTCGCCTTGCCCGGCGCCGCCTGGGAAGTCTAGAGCCCCGCTAGTCTGTGTCACCTTTACTCTAATTCTTAACCCAAATTAAATTATAATCACATCTTTGGTGTCACCCCTTATTGACTGGCCTGCTAAAGGCAGAAAATCCTACCGTTGCTGACGATGCGATCAGAGCACTAGCTGTTAGCAGCTTCTCAGTCCGCCATCTTCCTCCTCCTCCCAACCTCCTTTTTCATTCTTTTAACTTTTTATTAGTGATGTTAAAACAAAAAAGTTAAAAGGTTTTCTCCTTCTTATAGCCTTTATTCTTAAATTTTATTGGGGATAAATCTAAGGGAAAAAAAATCTTCTTGCAGTTCCATTCTTTTCTCTGTGATGTATTCGCTATCAGTTTCTATCTGCTAAATATCTTCCAGATTTCTTAACTGATCATTTGTCTAGGACTCCCTAGTGAGCCTCCTAGAACTGATATAGATTTATTTTTCTATTTTTTCTGTCATTTCGATGAGATTCGAGAAGGGAAGAGAAGAAAGTCGTTTGTTCAGTCAGCCATCTTGATTCAGAGTTGATAACCTTTTATCAGGGAAGTCACAGAGGGACTGAACTCCTGCCCCAGATCCTTTAAAAAGTAATTTTGAGAGACATTTACCACGTTCAAAAGACTAGAAACCTGACCTACATTCTTTCAGTATATTGATTTGCAAAATCCAGGTCTTTCTTTACTTTCATATTTCCTCTACTTCAGGTCTTTGTGAAAAAAAATAAATAGAGAAAAAAGGTTATTAATTGTATTAAATTTTGCTCTTAATTTTCTAGTTATCATAAACATGAAAAAATGAGATTGTTTTCCCAATGAAAATAGTAAGACAATAGGTATTAGTTTTGAGACTCCCACAAATTGTATTTTTTTTATGAGAAGAATATTCTTAAAAGAGACATATTCTTCTCAGTAGATAAATTGTATTTGGTTGTACTTCAGTCAGAACCATAGGTTCTTATAGTAAAAAAGCAAAATTGTAATAAGGTGTCTTTTTAAAAAAACTATTCTATAGTGTCCACAGTGAAAACTTTTCTGTCCACTATCCAGGATTTTTTTATATATTGTCATTTAAAATGAGAAGCATTATGTCTTACTGTTATTTAAATTTATTTAATATTTAAAAATAATCAACAAATGGAAAATAAAAACATGAGACAAGATATCATTTATTTTCATTTTGGTCATGGTGGATGTGTCATGTGTTTAACTCCCATGCAATATTTCATTTGAAATTTTGTCTTGTTTCCTTTCTAACACCCAATATGAAAATGCTAGTTTCAATGGTGAATTAGAAATTTACAAGTACTAGTAGAGGAAGGAGAAAGAAGAGAGAGAAAAAAACTAAAGGGGAATAGAAGAGAGGCTATCAAAAATGAAGAGGGACTATCGGGTCAGACAATAGCTCTCACATAGAATTAAAGGTGTTTTTATATACATTTTTTTCAGTTTATTTTCCAGGACAGAGAGTAATTGAGAGGGAAGAGGGAGATAGAGTTGGAGAGAGATAGAGACACCTGAAGACCTGCTTCACTGCTTGTGAAGAGAACCCCCCCCCACCTCCCCACAGTTGGGGATCTGGAGGCTCAAACCAGGATCCTTGTGCGGGTATTTGTGCTTAGTTCTATCTGCGCCTGATCTGGTGTGTTACCACCTGACACCCAGAATTAAATATTTTTTATAAGGGCAATAATTGGAAGAAGTAATTGAAACATCATACTATCTTTGGATAAGGCTTTACAACTTAACTCTGGGCCCAGAAAGATAGTAAGAGGGTGCTTGCTTCATCAAGTGGGTAACACAGAGTGGAATCAAACGCTCACAGGGGGGGAACCTGGTGCTGTGGTATCTTTCTCCTTCCTATCTGTCTCTCTGTCTCTGCCTCACATTTTCTATCTGAAAAAGTCACCCCATAGCAGTGAAGCCTCAGTGATAACCAATCAATTGGTTAATTGAGCTAGAAAATGAGGGTGATACAAATCTGGTTCACATTTAACTCTTTCCAAGTAGATCTTATAACCTTAAAGTTAATGTGCTTTAGATTTGAGATTGTATCAGGGTTCTGATCCTTGCTAACTGTGTGACATTGAGCACATAAGGACTCTTAGTTGACCTTCTGCCAAGTGCCTCCAGTGCTTGTCATGAAAGGAAATAAGATGTAAAGACAAAGCTATCTATCTATAAAGGATAGCTCTACAAATATTAGGCATGGCATGCCTGTTGTTTCATGACTTTAGAAGGCACCATTCACATAGAATGAAATGCTCCAGGGTTTTGTCAAATTTCATTATATTTCCATAACAGCCCACCGGAGTTCTGTAATTCCTATGGCTCTGAAAATGTTTGTTGTTATTTAAATTTGCAAAAATAAAATATTAAAATTGGAGCTGTCAACAAAATATGTTGTTTGAAATGCATACCTTGATGACTGGTGGTTACTGTGTTATCAATTATTTGTTATTACATGGTTCTGGGAGTTGACTAGAGTTTCCCTCCATACCCTTCCATATGATTTCAGTCAAAGAGTAACTGAGGATAGGGTGATCTAAGTCTTTACTCAATAGTACTTTTACTTCTGAGGTTCCTGAAAGAGCAAAAGACTTATTTGTTATTGTTCTTCTTATTTATCTTTTAGGTTATATTTTATATGCTTAACTTTTTTAATGAGAAAGATAGAATTAGAGATAGATAGATGAGAGCGAGAGAGAGAGAGAGAGAGAGACTACCCAGGGCACCACTCAGCTCTGGTTTAAGGTGGTAAGGGGGATTGAACCTGAAAATTTGGAGCCTCAGGCATGACAGTCTTTTGCATAAACACTCCCCCAACTTCATTGTGATCTTTAAATAGCCTTTCTAGTAACACTGGGTTTTCATGTAAATTATAGTTTCAGGTAGTAGTCAAATTTTGGCTTCTCCCAGAATAAAATTTCCAAAAAAACTGAGGAGGATATTATGAAGCTTCTTATCCATAAAACTTCATGACCAGCTCATAAAAATCCTTTTCATATATTCCCATCTGCACTTTCATTGTTAGAGTGAGAATATTGCTGCCACTAAATAAGACAGTTTGGAATTAGCACTAAACACATACATAGACCAAAGATTGATTCCTTATTCCTAACAGCATTTGTAGTCTAGCAACCTTAACAAAAATATGTATCTCTGAACACAAGAGAAAAAGAAATTTAGGGAAAAAGAGTTTAGTCACATGGGTCAGTGTGGTCAAATCTGAGGAATTTTTGTTTGACGTTTGTTTTTGATGCACATGTATGGGTGCATATTATATATATATGGTGTGCATATATGCATACATTGTCCAAAGATAGTGATATGTAAAATAGCAGTAATGTTACTTTTATTCAGAAAAATAAACAAATCATGTACCTAGGGAGATAACTCAGAGGTAGAGCATAAGACTTTATGCATGAGGTCCTAGTTTCAATCCTGGACACTTCATATACCAGAGCTGAGTGACTCTCTGATCTGTCAGTCTCTCTCTCTCTCTCTCTCTGTCTCTCCCTCCCTCCTTCCCTCCCTCTCTCTCAAGAAAAAAAGTAAAATATAAGAAATTCCTAAATTCTGTCATTATAATTCTATCTATGGTCAATATTATTTATTTGACTTTAAGGAAAAGAATTACTGTATTGAATTTGCTCCTAGGCTGCACTAAAAATATTTTCAATTATTCCCTAATTGTTGTAGTAAAGTTTTTATATAACTAATTTTATAATGAAACATGTGGGATGCACTTTTTACTTTAAATACTAATGGTAATAACCCTAATGAATGCAAGTTGCTTCTGTATTATATGGTGGTAAAATGCAGTGACAGCCATGAAGCTGCCAGGCATATTCTGCCAAGAAAATATACCCAAGGAAAGTATATGGAACAACTGTTAGAAAAGCCATAAGAACTCTTCATGCCTCCTTAATATGGTATTAAAATGATTTTAATTGTGCACACACACCCACAGACCTCCAAGGGTTAACTGCACACAATGTAATGAATTCAATAATGATGAGTTAAAAAAGGTCTAATTAGCAAGTAACCACTTTATTATGAAAGAAAATGGTAATGAATTTAATAGCTCAAAATCATTAACAATATTTAGTTTGCTGGTACTTGTTCTCTATTATCCTCATTAATATGAACATTTAATATGTTTTAAAATGGATTTGTAATACTTTCTGTGCCATGAGGTTACACTGACAGAAAGAGTGTAATTATTCTGCTAATTGTTATCACTGTATGTTTGTGCTCCGAATAGAAGTATATTTAGGTGTTAATACAAAAAAAAAGTAATTAAGAAAGGAAAGATTTAAAACCTAATTAAACAAAAACTAAAAAAAAAAAAAAATCTTAGTCCACCATAAGGAGTTTCTGAAGCAACTGCTTTAAAAATATTTTTTCTTCCTTATAAATTATTTTTTCTGTTATAGATTTTATGAAGGGGGTAATAAAGTTATCATAAAGAAAACTGGGATAAATAGAAAGAAATGGAAGTTCAAGGTTCACGTGGTACAGACTAAGATTAGATCTTTGAAACATGTCCATGGGATGCAAAGCAATTCAAGCATTCTCTGTCAAATTAGAGCTGAGAATCAACATGTCACATATGGGGTAGTTGGGAGTTCTGCTCCTTCACCTGAACTTATCCTGAAAATCCCTTCTAACACTGTTGTTCCATAAACATTTTCTCTCACTTTGGTTCATTTCTCAGTGAGTCTTATTCCTTTGGAAATTTCCGTAGTTTTTCCTCCTTAAGCATCCTCTAGTCACCAGAAGCACTAAAAGTAAATAAAAGTTTTAGCCACAAATCTTTATAGATGGAAAATATCACAGCATAAAGAAGACATATGTTTGTACATCATCTATCATGGTCAAAGGCAGAAAAAAAAGTAAAAGGAAACAAAGGAGCAGATTATTCTTAACAAAGGGCCTAGAATTCTTCATTAACAAAGAATTCTAATAAGACATTTCTGGTTGTTGGTGGTGTGTTTTTCCTAATGCAACCTGCTTGAAAAAGGAAAATTTTGTGATATCAGCATAATTTATTACCTGATACCACTATAGTTGATTCAACACTCCTCTACATATTTTAAGATCAAAATACATTTGAAATTTCATGCTTCTGTCTATACTTCATAACTCATTTATTTGGCAAATACTCCTCCAGAAGATGCTGTTCTTTTCTCTCTATGCTACTTAATGTTTCAGGAGTCATCTTTTGCCTTGGCATTTTTGTGGAGTAATCAGAATTTATGTCAGTGGCACCGTGACTCTGGACTACTAAGGAGCATGCTGACAGGCCAGGATTTGTACCCCTTATACATAGCTTCTACCTCAGTATCTTGATAACTTGTATCTCCATTCTCTTTGTTATCATTTATGTTGAATTTGTTCTTGTCCTTAGAAGCATGCTTAGCAATAGGCTATCCCCAAATTTGTCATGATTACACTGCATATAAGATTTTACAATCTAAAAAGTTATAGCGCGTAGTCATTTCGTGTACTTGGGTCTATAAAGATAAGCCATTGAAAGAACAACCCTACACAAGTCATTCATTTCAGCAAAGAATTTTTTAATACAATGGTGATTATTTTAACCTACAAACAAATAAGCATTATTAATATTCATGGTTTCTTATCTCAAAAAACCTTTTTTCTCACTGTATTAAGAAAATCTCCAATTATGTTGACTGATTTTGGCCACATTTGGGTGACTAATGATTGAATTCAATTTGAGGTTTTAACCATCATTTCTATCAAAATGAACAGAAACAAAAATATTTTCTGCTTAAGGAAAGATATGACTGAAATAACCTTGGTATGGATTACAACTATCTGGATCTGCCGGGCTAGCTTCGTGGGAGAGAGACCAGGATCAATATCATACACTCATTTAACGTGTTTTCTCTCCCTTCCTCTCTTTCTCGTGCACACTTTCTCTCTCCCTCTCCCTCTCCCTCTCCCTCTCCCTCTCCCTCTCCCTCTCCCTCTCCCTCTCCCTCTCCCTCTCCCTCTCCCTCTCCCTCTCCCTCTCCCTCTCTCTCTCTCTTCTTAGAGTACCTCTCAGCACTAGTTTATAGTGATCTTAGGGACTGAACCTTTCTTTTGGAGAGAAAAAGAGAAAGATAGACATAGAGAATGAGAGAGAGTGGGGGATGGAGAGACCACAGCTCAAAATCTTCATTTGATGCAGTAGGGGCCAGGCTCAAACCTGGGGTACACACATCACAAAGTAGCATACTAACCAAGTGAGCTATTATACTGACTCTAATTCTCCACTATTTGAATTGACATAAGGAATGGACAGACAATGAAATACAACATACTTTTAACAGCATTTAAGTGTTTTTTCTTTAACGTTTGATAAATAATCTCTTCTAAGAAAGTAGCGCAGAGAATACCTGCTTTAAACATGCTAAGAAATTTCAACATCTTTTACCTGAATCCTGCCTCCGTCCTGTTTTATTATCATTTCTTTTATCCCCACCAATATGCAGAGGATCTTACACTGCCCACCATGCATCTGTTCTCTATTTTTGGATGTCACTCAACTATTTCCCAATCAAATGTTGCTATAAAAACTCTATATGAAATAGACAAACTTAGAAATTTGAAAGGGCCTATCTATAATCTACTTGTAAAATATAAGAAAAAATTAGATTTTTTTCTCTGTCTCTCTCCATATATACTCATTCTTTTAAGCTTAAAGATGTTGAGCACAATGTCAGGAAAAGAGTTGCTCCAATAAGTACTGGCTTATCTATTCTTCCTCAAAATTTGATTAATTATGGTATTTTGAAGGATTATAGGTGAAATATAAGTGATTGTTCTTGCTTTCAATAAAATAATTTATTTGATATGGAAAAATGTAGTGGGCAGGGATAAATAGCATAATAGTCATGCAAATAGATTCTTATGCCTGAGACTCTGAGGTTCCAGGTTTGATCCACACACCACCAGAAGCCAGAGCTGAACAGTGCTCTACCCCATCCTAAAAGGGAAAGGGGGTGCAGGTGGTGGCACACCTGGTTGAGCATATGTTGCAATATGCAAGATCCAGGTTCAAGTCCCCAGTCTCTGTTTGTAAGGGGAAAGCTTCACAAGTAGTGAAGCATTGCTGCAGGTGTCTCTCTGTCTGTCTGTCTCTTCCTTCCTCTCAGTTTCTGACTGTATCTATCCAATAAATAAATAAAGATAAAAATATTAAAAAAGAAAAATCAAGTCAAGAAAAAGTGAATTGTAATCTATAATTGGAGTTAGCATTTGTCCTACAGGCAAATTCTGCTCTAGAATCCTGTCATCCAGGTATACTAGACATATAAAAGTATGAGCATCCAATAAGAATTTTGCAGTAGATGCTAATAATTACTCTCTTTGCTCCACAGTTTAAAACTTACAGATTTGTACCCCTCCTACCCTATGGTTTTGTTAATTAATACTTTCTTAAATAAAAAAAAAAATAGGAATGCAAAATACTTTGAGGTCCCAGGTTTCATTCCCAGCACCACTATAAGCCACAGTTGAATAGTACTCTCAACTGGATTATTCTCTCTCTGCCTTTTATTAAAAATAAATAATAATAAAATATTAAAATAATAATAAAAAAACTTACAAATTATTTGACTGCTGTAAGGCATAAGCCTTTGTAAGCAGTTTTCAAATAATTTTATTATTTATTGACCACCCAGGTCAAGAAATAATGCCATCTCACCAGTTTGCATCAATGTAGATAAGTAATAGTATATTTCTGAAGTGACAGACCTGTAGAGGTGATGATTTTGTCCATTTGCTAACAATGTCATGAACATTAAACACCTCTGCCATTATACTTTGACACTTTTCTTTTTAAAAAAACTTATTTATTCATTTGTGAAAGAGAAATACAGAAAGACAAAGACAAGATCACGGCTTAGCTATGGCTTATTGTGGTGCTGGGGATTGAATCTGGGACCTCAGAGTATAAAGCATGGAAGTCTTGTATGCCCATTACACTGTTTCCCCACCCCCACTCTGATATTTTTCATTAATTTTTACAATTATTTTAATTAATTCTTTATAATTATTATATAGTTTACTTGACAGTATTTTCCAAACTAAATTAAAAAAAATATATGCACTATTATATAACTTCATGGATTTACCTTTCATTGAATCTAAAATATAATTCAATGGCAATAAATAGAACTGTATATAATCACTTTTTACTTCTGTGTGTGTGTGTGTGTGTGTGTGTGTGTGTGTGCGTGCATGTGCAGCCAGAGCCTCAAACACTAGACAGCACTGGACAGCTTTTTCATTTAGATTGGGAAATAGAGATAGGGAAAGTCATCACAGTACCAGGAACTCCTATCAGGATTCTGACCAGTGCCATGGCAAGGCATATAACCTCCAAGGTGAGCTATCTAATTAGTCATATTATAATTTTTAATGATTTTGTAATATACTAATATAAAAAATAAAAACTTTGTTGGCTTTTAGCTGTGTAGTTTACCAAAATGCAGGTTTGTCAGGTACATTATGACCATGATGGGAAAATAGAGAAAAAGGTTATCTAGAAATGTGGCAGGAACTAGCAGTCCTTAAATTTAGTTCACCAGCCCTCAGCTTCAACATGTGAAGGTTCCAGGGCAAAGAGAATTGAGATCTGGGGCAAAGATCAGACAAGGATGGTAGCAGTGGAAGGGAGGCAAGAAGAAAGTCATAAGGGACTGAACATCAACCAGATGCTTGGTTAAGTAACTTCCCATACCTACAATCCCTTGTGAGTTTACAGATCTCTGTTGTATGCTCTTGACATCAGCTGACTTAAGTTGTATGCTCTTGACATCAGTTGACTTAAGCTGTATGCTAATTATGTTAATTTCCTATAATTCCTTTTGTTCTCAACAATACATCCTTATATAATGACTATGTCCATTTCTTATATTTGTAGTAGACATTAGATTTTTTTCTTTATCCTCAGTTAAAGATAAATTAACAGATAAAGGGTAATAGAGGCCAGGAGGCAGGAGGAAAGGAGGGAGGAAAAAGGGAGAGAGAGAAGAAAAGAGAAAGAGCACTTATTTGCCACTCACGAAACTTCCCTCTGTTGACCAAACGCATGAACTCAGGTCCATGCACATTGTAATGTGCACTTAGCCTGGTGCACCACTACCCATTTATGACTTTTAGAAAATTTTTGTTCTTTTTTTCTGACTATTTTATTTTATTTTATTTTATTTTATTTTATTATTGAGGTTAATGGCATACAGTGTATTCATTGACATATGGGTATACTTTCCCTTTGTGCTATCCCTACTTTATTGAGACCTTTCCCTACTTTATTAAGACACACCAAGAAGTGAAATCTTTTGGTATTCAATGTTCTCTTTTTGTTTTATCTCACTCAACATGATGCCCTCTAGTACCATTCAAAAGGAAGAGACAACTTCATCATTTTTAATAGCTGAGTAGTATTCCATCATGTATATATACTACATTTTTTTAGCCACTCATCTAATGTTGGACATCTGGGTTTCTTCCAGGTTCTGGAGATCGATGACAAATAGTGCTACTACAAACATAGGTATACATAGATCCCTTTTGGTAGGTGTTTCTGTTTCCTTTTGGTAAATCCGCAGAATAGGAATTACTGGGTCATAGAGTAAGTCCATTTCTAGTGTCCTCCTATGTCTCCAGATTGCTTTCCACAATGGTAGGACTATTTTGCCCTCCCACCAGAAGTGCACAATTATCCCCTTTTTTCTACATCCTGCCCAACATTTGTCATTTTCTTCCTTTCTGATGAGTGACTTTGTAAAGTGGTATCTTGTTGTCTTTATTTGCATTTCTCTAATGATGACTGACTTTGAGCAACTTCTTAGATATCTGTTGGCCCTCTGGATCTCTTCTGGGTAGAAATGTCTATGTCATGGCCTCATTTTCTTTTTTTCTTTTTTTGGTACTTAGTTTACTGAGATCTTTATGTATTTTGGTTATTAATCCTTTATCTGATGTGTGTTGTATAAAGATCTTCTCCCAAGTCTTAGGGTGTTTTTCTGTTTGGGTGGTGGTACCCTCTGCTGTATAGAAGCACTTCAGTTTTATTTTCTTTGCTGTTTATTTGAATCCTTAAAGGCTTTATGAAGCATATATTATGATGTGTCCTGCCAATGTTTCCTTCTATGTATTTGATAGTCTCTGGCCTAATGTCTATGTCCTTGACCCACTTGGAATTGACTTTTGTGCAAGGTGAGGTGTGATGTTTCAATTTCTTTTGCTTATATGTTTCAATCCAATTTTCCCAGCACCATTTGTTGAAGAGACTCTCCTTTTGTCATTTAATGGTTTGAACCCTCCTGTCAAAAACTGATTTTCCATAGGTGTGTGTGTGGGGCTTATTTCTGGATCTTCAATTTTATCCTACTAGTGTGTATATCTGTTTTGATTCCAGTAGCAGGCAGTTTTGATTACAGTAGCTCTGTAGTATAGATTGAGGTCAGGAAGTATAGTGCCTCCAGTCTTGTTCCTCTTTCTTAAGATTGCTTTGGCAATCATGTGGAGTTTTTTACTCCAAATAAATTTTAAAGCTTTTGTTCTATTCCTTTAAAGAAGTCCTTTGGTACCTTGATGGGGATAACATTAAATCTGCATATGGCTCTGGGAAGGATGGTCCTTTTGACAATGTTAATCCTTTCAATTCATGAGCATGGGATATATATTTTCATTTCTTTGTATTTCTTTCTATTTCCTTGAAGAGTGAGTAATTCATAGTTTTCAGTGTAGAAGTCTTCAGTTATTTTGTTAGCCTTATTCCCTAATATATAATTATTTTTGATTCTAAGGTGAATGGAATTGGCTTCTGTATTTTTTCTTCTTCTGATTTGGTGTTTGAATAGATGAGTACCATTGATCTTTGTATATTGATTTTGTAGCCTGTTACTTAACTGTACTGTTCAATAATACACAGGCATTTTCTATTGGGCTCTTTAGGGTTTTGTATATATTAAAGCATGTCATCTGCAAATAGGGACAGTTTAACTTCTCCCTGTCTGTATCTCTTTGATTCATTTCCCTTGCCTAATTGCTATTTTTGTTGACTACCTTTATGTTCATCAGGGATATCAGTCTGTAGTTTTCTTTTTTCTTTCTTTTTTGTTGCATCTCTGTCTGCCTTAGGCATTAGTGTAGTGATATTGGCTTCCTAAAAGTTGTTAGAATCCCTGTGTCTTTAATACTTTGGAAGGTCCTGAAGAGTATTGGCAGTTTTGTAGAATTAATCTGTAAAACCATCTAGGCCTGGACTCTTATTTGGGGGGAGATTTTTTATTACTCTGTTGATTTCTTTGGATGTAATTGGTCTATTCATGTTTCACATTGCCTTTTGGTTTAATCTAGGGAGGGTGCATGTTTCTAGAAATATATTCATCTCCTCCAGATTTTCTAGTTTTGTGGCATACAGTTGTTCATAGAAGCTTCATATGATGCTTTAGATGTTTGTGGTGTCTGTTATGATCTTACCCCTTTCATTCATGATACAATTTATTAGAGCCTTCTCATTTTTTAATTCTTTTTTTTTAAACTTTTTAGTGATTATAGCCAAGGATCTGTCTATTTTTGTTTACCCTTTCAAAAAAAAAAACTTCTTAGATTTGTTGATTTTTTGTGTGGCTCTTTGGTTTCAATTTTGTTAAGTTCTGCTCTAGTTTTTATGATTTCACTCCATCTGATTGCTTTAGATTTCCTCTGTTCTTCTTTTTCTGATTCTTCCAGGTGTGAATTCAGATTATTTGTATGTATTTTGTTGTTGTTTATTTGTTTGTTTTGTTTCTTGCTGTGTGCCTGTATGGCTATGAATTTTCCTCTTAGTATGCTTTAGCTGTATCCCAAATATTCTGATATTTTGTTTCTTTACTTTCATGTTTCCAAGAACTTTTTAATTTTCTCTTTTACTTTCCCTTTCACCCAATAATTAATGAATAATTTATGGTTTAGTTTCCATATTTTTGGGTTCTCTCTAGCATTCAGTTTGTTGATGAATGTTAATTTAACTCCACTGTGATCTGAGAAGATCTTGGGATGGTTTTGAAGGTTTTAAATTTATTTTTGGCCTAGTATATGGTGTATTCATGAGAATTTCCCATGTGGGTTTAAGAAGAATATATATTACCACTCTTTTGGAATAGAGAGCTCCATAGCTATCTAATAGATCTAACCTATCCATCTCATCATTTAATTTTCTTTTTTTAAAGATTTTATCTATTTATTTATTGGTGAGAAAGATAGGAGGAGAGAGAGAAAGAACCAGACATCACTCTAGCACATGTGCTGCCAGGGATCCAACTCAGGACCTCATGCTTGAAAGACCAAAGCTTTATCACTGTGCCACCTCCCAGACCACATCATTTAATTTTCTTATTTCCTTACTGGTTTTCTGCCTAGTTGGTCTATCTGCTTGAGAGAGTGTGGAGTTAAAATCCCCTACTATTATTGTATTGCTATCAATGTATTTCCTCATTGTCTCAGTAACTGCTTTGCGTATTTTGATATTCATGATGAAATAATAGCTGAGAACTTCCTCCAGATGAAAAAATAGGAAACATAAAGATACAGGAAGATAACATAAAGATACACCAAGACACATCATAATCAAACTGATAAAGACCAAAGATAAAGAAAAGTTATTAAAAACAGAGTGAGGAAAAAAAAAGAGTAATATACAAAGGTACAGCCATAAGTTTATATGCAGATTTCTCAACAAAGACCCTAAAAGCCATAAAGGAATGGCAAGATACCTATAGAGTACTAAATAAGAGTAGCTTCCAACCAAGAATACTGTATCTCATAAGATTTTCATTTAAATAGGATGGATAAAGACATTCTCAGAGAATGAACACCTGAAAAAAATCAATTGCAACCAAACCTTACAGGAAATTTTAAAGGGACTCATAAAAATAAACACACACATACAAGAATAAACAATACCCATATAAATTAAGAGCACTAAAACACTTCAAATCCATTAACTTCAACAAACATTATTGGTTTGAACCATCCATCAAAAGATACAGAGTAGGAATGTGGATCAAGAAACATGACCCTATCACATGCTGTCTGCTGGAGACCCACTTAACCCAACAAGACAAGAATAGGCTTAAAATGAAAGGATGGAAAGATACATTATAGAAGCCAATGGATTTCAAAAAAAAAAAAAAAAAAGTAGGACAGCCATACTCATATCTGCCACAATGAACTTCAAGATGAACAGTACATAATGTTAAGGGGAATAGTCAATCAAGAAGAGCTCACAATAATCCATCTAAATTTTAAGAGATGTTCTTTTTTTATTTCTATAGTTCTTGATAGGACAGAGAGGAATTGAGAGAGAAGTGGAGATAAAGAAGAAGAGACAAAGATAGATACCTGCAGAACTGCTTTCCTCTCATGAAGCACTCCACCTCCCGTAGGTGGTGAGCATGGACTTAAAACCAGGTCCTGTGCATGGTAATGTGTGTACTTAACTGGGTGCACCACTGCCTGGCCCCCTCCATCTAGATGTTATAGTTATCTTCAACAATATAAATTCAATTTCAAGAAAGCCTAAAACAAAAATAAACCAATAGGACTACATCAAATTGAAAATCTTCTGAGCAGCAAAAGAAACCACCACCCAAAGAGTCTTCTTCCAGGATGGGAGAAAAGGCTAATAATCAAAATATTTAAAGAGCTAACCATGGGGGTCAGGCGTTGGTGCAGCAGGTTAAGCGCATGTGGCGCAAAGCGCAAGGACCGGGTAAGGATCCTGGTTCGAGCCCCCGGCTCCCCACCTGCAGGGGAGTCGCTTCACAGGCAGTGAAGCAGGTTTGCAGGTGTCTGTTTTTCTCTCCCCCTCTCTGTCTTCCCCTCCTCTCTTCATTTCTCTCTGTCCTATCCAACAACGAACAACATCAACAATGGCAATAATAATAACCACAACGAGGCTACAACAAGGGCAACAAAAAGGGGGGGGGGGGAAATGGCCTCCAGGAGCGGTGGATTCATGGTGCAGGCACTGAGGCCAGCAATAACCCTGGAGGAAAAAAAAAAAAAGGATACGAAGAGTGGTGGATTTGTAGTGCCAGGAGCCCTAGCGATAAGCCTAGTGGCAATTTATAAAAAAAAATAATAAATAGCTAACCAAACTCAGCAACAACAAAAATTAACCCACCCCCCAAAAAATGGGGAGATGATAAGAACAAAATAATTACTAAGGAAGAGATCCAAAAACATAACAGAGGTATGGAAAAATGCTTCTTATTTATCTTATTACAGGTGACCTTTTAAAAAATGGAAAATACGAGTTTGACTTGAAATGCTCTATGTTTAGAGGCAAAACAGTATATTGGTATCAGGATTTATTAAGTCACATAAGTATTTTAATATTATCACACTCTTATTATTACTATTTTGCTATCATAAATAAGTTACTAAATCCAGGGGACTATGGGGACAAGGGTTGTGAACCTGGAACCTTGCACACTATAACATGTGTGTTCAGCCAGGTGCACCACTGTCCAGGCCCCTCACATGTCTTAATCTTATAGATGCTTAAATAGACTTGATCCTCTTTAGATGGAAGTATCATTCATAACCTCTACTTCCATTGGTCCAGTCCTCTCAACATTATCACAACAGTGTAGCTCTTTTAAAAAACATCTTCAGAACTTTCTTGCTGCACAAAAACATAGCTTTCAGTAATTTTTAAGTTTGATTTTTAAAATTTTTATTTATTTATTTATCTTTAGTTTTTCATTGTGGGGGGATTATAACAATGTAACTCTTACTGACAGTGGAAAATAATTGTCAGGAGAGTTGGGTGCAGGTAGTTTGTGCTCATTCTTAAAGAATATTCCCCAGGAAAAATTCTTAAAAAAAACTTGGAGTATCCAGACATACAGATTCAACTAATTAAAACTTGAAAATTTTAATTTGGATCAAAGCCAGAATCAAAGTATATATCAGAATACTACTCAAACTTCTAGGTATCACACCCCTAATTGAACAGGTCAAGTCTAGTAGATATTTATTTATTAACATACTTCATTTTCAGATAAATTGTAGGTTCACAGAAAAATTGTGAGTTCAGAGTTTTTTCCACAAAATTTCCCACAAGTACATGCTGTCCCACTATGGGCATCCTGTATTTGCAGGGTATTATTGTTATAATCAGGTACATATCCCTGTCATCCAAAGTCCCTCCTTTTTTACAGTAGGGTTCTGTCTTGTGGTGTGTGAGAGATAATGAGAGATCTTTCAATGTCATTCTATGATTTTATTTTCTTTTTATTGTGGAGGACTCAGGGAATGAACGTATGGCCTTTCACACTTGTGATAACACTGAGAAGCCTCTCTGGCTGAATCTTTTTACTTTGTAAGATCTGACAAGTGTATAATGATTTATATCTACCACTGTAGTATCATAGAATATTTGAATGCCCTAAGATCCTCTTTCTTGATAAAAATTATGGAGATTTGGGGGCTCAGTTAAAGAAGCCAGACCTTCCACCTTTTGCACCCCATAATGACCTTGGGTCTATACTCCCAGAGGGATAAAGAATAGGAAAGCTATCAGGGGAGGGGATGAGATACAAAGTTCTGGTGGTGGGAATTATGTGGAGCAGTTGTACCCCTCTTATCCTATGGTTTTTGTCAGTGTTTCTTTAAAAATATATATTTATTTATTCATTCCCTTTTGCTGCCCTTGATGTTTTACTGTTGTAGTTATTATTGATGTTGTCGTTGTTGGATAGGACAGATAGAAATGGAGAGAGGAGGGGAAGACAGAGAGGGGGAGAGAAAGATATGCACCTGCAGACCTGCTTCACAGTCTGTGAAGCAACACCCTGAAGGTGGGGAACCAGGGGCTGGAACCAGGATCCTTATGCAGGTCTTTGTGCTTTGTGCCATGTGTGCTTAACCTGCTGTGCTACTACTGCCCAACTCCCAGTGTTTCTTTTTTATAAATAAAAGTTTTTTAAAAATGAAGATTCTAAACTCCAATTCTACACAATCACTACTACTCTATACCATTAAGGATATAAAATGGTTTTTTTTTCCTTTTGTAAATTTTTATTTATTTACTCCCTTTTGTTGTCCTTGTTTGTTTTTTTTCTTTCTTTCTTTTTAATTGGGGAATTAATGTTTTACATTCAACAGTAAGTACAATAGTTTGTACATGCATAACATTCCCCAGTTTCCCATATAACAATACAACCCCCACTAGGTCCTCTGAATCCTTCTTGGACCTATATTCTCCACACCCACCCACCCTAGAGTCTTTTACTTTGGTGAGATATGCCAATTCCATTTCAGGTTCTACTTCTGTTTTCTTTTCTGATCTTGTTTTTCAACTTCTGTCTGAGAGTGAGATCATCCCATATTCATCCTTCTGTTTCTGACTTATTTCCCTCAACATGATTTTTTCAAGGTCCATCCAAGATAGACTGAAAATGGTGACACCATTTTTTACA
This sequence comes from Erinaceus europaeus, assembly GCF_950295315.1. Lineage (NCBI taxonomy): Eukaryota > Metazoa > Chordata > Mammalia > Eulipotyphla > Erinaceidae > Erinaceus > Erinaceus europaeus. The sequence continues at coordinate 57,515,258 of NC_080164.1, forward strand.
GCTGAGTAGTATTCCATTGTGTATATATACCACAACTTGCTCAGCCACTCATCTGTTGTTGGACACCTGGATTGTTTCCAGATTTTGACTGTTACAAATTGTGCTGCCAAGAACATATGTGTACACAGATCTTTTTGGATGGATATGTTGTGTTCCTTAGGATATATCCCCAGGAGAGGAATTGCAGGATCATAGGGTAGGTCCATTTCTAGCCTTCTGAGAGTTCTCCAGACTGTTCTCCACAGAGTTTGGACCAATTGACATTCCCACCAGCAGTGTAGGAGGGTTCCTTTGACCCCACACCCTCTCCAGCATTTGCTGCTGTTACCTTTTCTGATGTATGACATTCTCACAGGAGTGAAGTGGTATCTCATTGTTGTCTTTATTTGCATTTCTCTGTAATTTAAGGTAATATAAGTTATTGATCAGATTGCATTAACTATGGCAAATTGGCAACTGCTCTAAGAACAGAAAAACACCACTCAATGAACAAAGCTTATAAATCATTATTAAATCACTAATAAAATGTTTACCAGAAGGGGAGAAAAAAAAAGGAACTTAGGGCAAAAAGAAAAGAGGAAGTTATTTGTTGAAAGAACTTGTCATAGATCTTAGTAGTGGTGGAGTGCACCTTGATTCCTTCTGTGAATTTTGTTGTTGTTGTTGTTGTTGTTATTCCCAGAGCTTCATCACTCTGGACTATTTCAAATAGATGATAGATAGATGGTAGATAATAAATATATATAGATGATAGATGGATAGATGAATAGGTGCTATATAGATAGCTACAGCACCAAGCTTCCTACAAATTGGTAGGGACAAAACTCAAACCTGAGTCATACACATGGCGAAGTAATGCACAGTGCTTTATCCAGGTGAGCTATTTTGCTGGTCCTTATTTTTTCCTTCAGCCTCTCTGGCCCCTCCTCTATTATTAAGACATCCCATTCAAGATTCCATAAGACTGATCAAATCTCTTGTGATGACTATTGACAAGCATAAACTACCACTATATATCTGAAGCTAACATAACTCAGGAATTGAGCTTGCAAAGAATGTTTAATTCTTAGCTGTTATTTAGATTTCCTTTTAACTGGAGTCTTTTAAAAGAAAGTGTTTAGATGGAGTTTTTGTTGTTGGTTGGATTTTTTTTTCTTGCTTTATTTTTCAGCAGAGCTGTTGCATAACACAATTGGTTTTGCATGCTTTGTAGGAAAGCAGGCCACCTTCTTCATAAAGGGTGAGGCCACTGATGTGCCTTCCAATCACTTGATTCTATTGTTCTAAGCAGTCCTTTCAGTGTTTTTGGCAGGCTCAGGCTTCTATGCTACCATGGCCTTATTTTATTATTGTTTGGAGGGGAGTGCAGTGTGATTATCCATTCTTCCTTCAGGCAGAGCAGGCCATCTGGAATGTTTATTAGGCCTGCGGGTTGATCAGGAGGCTAGAACTCTGGCAATGCACATGAATGTGGCTTGTTCTACATGATCACAGCTTTGTTCCTCTGATGATGTAGCATACAGAGAGGGACCTGCTAATGGATTTAGCACACTTGACAGTTAAGGTGCCATAGGCTGAGCGGAGGAAGGGCTATTTTGGGCCACTGGATAAATGACTGAAAGGTGGTAGAAAAATGTTTAATGTAAAGAAAGAAGGCTTCAGAACTTTTAAATGTTTAATTTGGGGTTGTATAAGGGCAGGTGATCTGCAAGAGGTTTGTGTGGTGGCCTTTGAAACCCAGATCTTTGCAATGAGGTCATGCCCTATAAGCCTGTCTGTCGCTCTGTGCAAAAAGATCAGTAGAGCTTGTCCGGAAATAAAATGCTACTATTCTAATTTTAAAATTTAGGCATTTCCCAGCCTTCACTAAGCAGCACTTAGATTTCTTACCGTTTATTAGTGTCACTGCTAAGAAAGAGGAACATTCTTTCCTTGCTATAAATTTTGGTCTGTAATTGTTGAACATATATTTTGCAGAAAGGTAAACTTTGTCTCTACCTGCTTTTGCTATGTGTACAATGTGTGTTGGAGCTGGGAATAATAATTTATAATGAGGGTTTGGGCTTCTTTTTCAATTTAATTTGAATTTTACACTGAGTCAACTTTTCAGTCAATTATAGAACTATGATTAGTTACCAGTCTCTTAAATAAGTACCTTTTAAAAATAGACCTATAAAAATGATACAGGGACTCATCAGTGATGTGAGCAAATCTTTTGCAGGGCCACCCTGAACTGTAATAAGAGGGAAAAAAGATGGCTGAGCAAATAAAACCTGTGCTTGGCTAAATTTCAAGATATATGAGTTATACACCCTACTGAATAAATCCGCTCTGGCCTGGTTTATGTCAATTCATGGTATATACTATCAGTAGAGCCTTTAATAAATCTTTGGTGACAGAAATGAGTGGTTTATCTTTATATTAAAATTAATGCATCAGATTGAGGAGCTGTGTATAAAGCATTATGTCATACTAGTATGTTTCTCTTAATTCATATACAGGCAAATATATATATTTAAAGTTGGGCATATCTATGGAGATGTGGTCATATATTGCATAAAATTGTGTATGTGCATATACCCATATGTATCAGAACTATACTGATATTATAGTGGGAGACAACTATATTTATGAGTTGTTTATTTTCACAATAGAATATATAATACCTACCTCTCTTCCAAATGGCAACACTCAGTAACCATTAGTTATTATTACTAACCACTTAGTAACCATTGCCCATGAGACTGTTGTTGCACTGGGTAGTTCTGATCAAACAGGTCTCACGCATGTATTTGAGTTTAACTGCAGGTCAACTTGGTGATTTTGTAATCTCAGATAGTCATTTATCATGTCTGGGGCCTTAGCTAGAAAATCTTGGCTTCTTGATTTACTTGTTCCATTCATATCTTTTCTTTAGAAGGCGGGACTAGAATGTTTTCTGAAGAGAGAGAGAGAGAGAGAGAGAGAGAGAGAGAGAGAGAGAGAGAGAGAGAGAGGGGGAGAAGATATGACACTAATAAGGTTTCCTGAAACTTAGTTTCTGAATCGTCAAGCTGTCCCTCCTGCCATGTCTTTGGTCAGATTAAGTCAGAAAGCAAGAAGCATGGCTGGAATCAATAAGTAGAGAACTTCATGTGAAGAAGAGTTGAGAAGTCACATTATACAAAGAGTGGTGATCAGGGTGGGGATAACATAGGCCTTACTATACATTTCTCTCAGTTTGTAAAATGTCAGGACCATTATATTCTGTGATCACATTTAACATGCTTTTCTTGGATTCTTCTGAAATTTAACAATGATATAAAAATAGTTGTTCTTTAGCTTCATTGAACCATCTCTATAAATTGTAAATATCTATGTTCTCAAAACAAGATCTAATGTATATGATTATTGACCATAATCTTTATATATTATAGACAGAAGCTGAAGATTCACCAATTGAAAATACTTTGTATGCTGGACCCAGAAAGTCTAGAAAATGTCATAAATTCAGTTCTCTTCTTAAGGCTTTCTTAAACTAATTAAACTTCTACTTAGAACTCCAGGGGATAATATTTTTGTTTCACTTATAACCTCTCTCTGCCCCCGGAGTCCTCATCTATAAACATAAGTGCATCTGACTATGTGATTTCAAGGACTTAGCCTTTCTACCTAAAATATCATTATTTGCTATAAAAATGGAGACTTTATTCTACTAGCAGACCTTTACTGACTTTTTCCCAAGTTTTTTTTCACTGTGCCAACCAATATTCTCCTTCCTTGTATTGTTCATAAAAGCTATTGATTAGGAATATGAAGTAGATAAATAAATAACTGCCAACTGCTGACATTTGGTTTAATTTGTAACTTTCTGTTTGACCTGACAGAAGCTCACCAATTATGAAGTTAACGTATAGATATCTATTTGTTTCATTTTCAGTGTGAGACACAACCAACTTTCAGTTCATTTGGATTATAAGAAGCTGTTTTATTTAATTTTAATTTCCTGATGACTAGTGTACGTGGTGTACCTTCTCCACAAAAAAAAACAAAAAACTTCATGTTGATGTATTGCACCAAAGTAAGACTGTGGTAGTGGTGGGGAGGGTTCAAATGTGGGGCCCAGGCTGTAGTACAGCAGGTTAAGTGCAGATGGTGCAAAGTGATAGGACCGGTGTAGGGATTTGGGTTCAAGCCCCTGGCTCCCCACCTGTAGGGGGGTCGCTTTACAGTCAACAGTAAAATATAATAGTTTGTACTATGTATGTTTAACCAGCTGTGCTACCACCTGGGCCCCACATTTCTCAGTTTTCCACATAATAATTCAACCCCCACTAGGTCCTCCTCTGCCATTATGTTCCAGGACTTGAAACCCCACCCCACCCCCCACCACCACAGTCTTACTTCGATGCAATACATCAACTGCAATTCAAGTTATGCTTTATATTTTCCCTTTTGTTCTTATTTTCCAACTTCTGTCTATGAGTAAGATTATCCCATATTCATCCTTCTGTTTCTGACTTGTCTCGTTAAACATGATTCATTCAAGCTCCATCCATCTAAGATGAGGTGAAGAAGGTGAATTCACCATATTTAATAGCTGAGTAGTATTCCGTTGTGTATATATACCACAACCTACTCAGCCACTCATCTGTTGTTGCTTCTAGGCCAACTGAGTTGCTTCTAGATTTTGGCTATTACAAATTGTGCTGCTATGAACATAGGTATATACCAATTTTTTTGGAGGGTTGTGATTGGTTCCTCAGGATATATTCTCAGGAGAGGAATTGCAGGATCATAGGGTAAGTCCACTTCTAGCTTTCTGATAGTTCTCCAGACTGCTCTCCACAGAGGTTACACCAATATACATTCCTACCAGCAGTGCAGAAGGGTTCCTTTGTCACTATAACCTCTCCAGCATTTGTTGCTGATGTCTTTTCTGATGTATGTGACATTCTCACAGGAGTGAAGTGTTATCTCTTTGTTGTTTTTGTTTGCATTTCTTTGACAACCAATGACTTGGAGCATTTTCACATATGGTTGCTGTCCTTTTGGATTTCTTGTGTTGTGAATATTCTGTTCATATCCTCTCCTCATTTTTGGATGGGTTCATTTGTTTTCTTGTTTCTGAGTTTGGTGAGCTCTTTATATATTTTGGTATTAAGCCTCTTGTCTGATATATGGCATGTAAAGATCTTCTCTCATTCTGTAAGGGGTCTTTTTGTTTGGGTGATGGTATCTTTATCTGTGTAGAAGCTTTTTAATTTGATGTAGTCCCATAGTCCCACTGATTTATTTTTATTGTATATATATATATATATATATATTGCCTCCAGGGTTATCACTGGAACTCAGTGTCTGCACTATGAAGCCACTGCTTCTGGTGGTCTTTTTTTTTTCTAATGGACAGGACAGAGAGAAATTGAGAGTGGAGGGGGACTAGAGAGACAGAGAAAGACAGACACCTACAGACCTGAATCACTGCTTGTGAAGCAACCCCCCAGCAGGTGGGGCACCAGGGGCTTGAACCAGGATTCTTGCACAGATCATTGTGCTTTGTACTATGTGCACTTAACCTGGTGCACCACTGCCTGGAACCCCACTGGTTTATTTTTATTTTTTTAGTCTTCTTTAAAATTGGATTTCTATCACCGATGATGTCTCTAAATTTTTTTTTCAGAAAAGAGCTCTGCCAATACTTCCCTGTATTTGATAATTTCTGCTCTAACATCCAAGTCTCTGATCCATTTGGAGTTTACTTTTGTGTTTAGTGAAATATAGTTGTTCAGTTTCTGCATGTTTCAACCCAAATTTTCCAACATCATTTGTTGAAGTATCCCCTCCCCTTTTCCCCATTTAATAGTCTGGGCGTCCCAGTCAAAAATTAAATGTCTATAGAGGTGTGGGGACTTATTTCTGCCCTCTCAATTCTATTCCACTGGTCAGTGTGTCTTTTTTATCTTCCAACATCAATCATTTATTTTTTGTTGTTGTTGAATGGCCCTATAATACAATTTGAAATCTGGGAGTATAATGCCTCCAGTTCTGTTTTTTTTTCTCAAGATACTTTTGGAAATTCTATGTGTTTTTGGTTCCAGATAAGCATTTATACCTTTTGTTCTATTCTTTAAAAAAAATAGGTGGGGGGGAGTTGGGCGGTAGCACAGCAGTTTAAACACATATAGTGCAAAGCACAGTGACCTGCATAAGGATCCCGGTTCAAGACCCCGGCTCCCCACCTGCAAGGGAGTTCCTTCACAAGCAGTGAAGCAGGTCTGCAGGTGTCTATCTTTCTCTCCCCTTCTCTGTCTTCCCCTCCTCTCTCTATTTCTCTCTGTCATATCCAACAACTATGACATCAATAACAACAACAATAACTACAACAGTAAAACAACAAGGGCAACAAAAGGGAATAAATAAATAAATTTTAAAAATTAAAAAAGAAAAAGAAAATAGGAGGGATTTTATGTATATATATTTTATAGAAACAGAGAGAAATTGAGAGGAAAGAGGTAAATATAGAAGGATAAAGAAATGAAAATGGTGGTGGCACACCTGCTTGAGTGCACACATTACGGTGCACAAAGGCCTATGTTCAATTTTCATCCTTATGCACAGGGGAGAAGCTTTACTTATAATGAAGCATTACTACAGGTGTAACTTTCTCTGTCCATATCTTCTTTCTCATCTCAATTTATTTATGTAGTATCAAATAAATAAACAAATAATACATAAAAATAGAGGGAGGGATAGAAACCTTAGTTCACCAATCATGAAGTCCCCCTCTGTAGGTGGGGACCAGGGGCTTGAACCTGAGTTCTTGTGCACTGCAATGTATGTACTCTACTAGATGTGCTGCTACCTGGCTCTGGGTTCAGTTTTTTAATCTATTAACTCAGAAAGCGTTGAGAATTTAAGGGCGTGGGGAAGATTTGCTTAGGAACGTACAGCTTTGTAGTTTTCTGTTAAATAAGAAGCAGCATGTTTTGCTTTTGAAAAGGTGAATCTTCAGTTTAGAAAAGGAGAGATAGGGGACCAGGCAGTGGTGCAACTGGTTTAACTCACACATTACAGCACTCAGGTTGCAGGTTCAAGTCCCTGGTCCCCACCGTTAGGAGGAATGTTTCTTGAGTGGTAAAGTAGAACTGTAGGTGTCTCTCTGTCTTTCTCTATTTTTATCTTCTCCTCCCCTCTCAATTTCTCTCTATCTCTACCCAATAGTAAATAAGTAAATAAATATATTTTTAACCTCCTGCGCTACCGCCCAACTCCCAATAAATATATTTTTAAAAGGAAGTAAAGGAGAGGTGGTCAACACACCAAAGTCATATATCCTTCCCAGAGGGAGAAATTCAAGCATTTGTCTCCCTAATATTACTGTTTCCCTACTTCCCTTCTTCTTTCAATAGTTTCTAATAATTTATTTTGGAATCATTCAGTGGACGTACACTAAAAAATTAGAAAAGACTAATTTCACTTTCATTAGTAGGTAACTATCAAAGAGTATTGGATTTCCCCTTGTAGGAGAGGAGATTGTAGTGGAAAAACCCTTGTTTCATATCAAGCACTAAGGGACAAATAATATTTACCTGAATTTATCTGCAGCAGTGGGGCATGCTCTTACTGGTTAGATCAACAATACCAAGTGTACCTTTCTTCTCTCTGTGATTTAACCCTGATCATGTTTTCCATATAAAGGTGACTGCTAGTGAATAATTAGTGAGATCTAATAGCTCATGACCTCTTAACTAGGAATTATAAAACATTTTCCTCTGGTTTGAGAGATTGTCAAGATTGGGGGAAAAAAATCACTCAATGCATTTCTAAATTGTATTGGAAATTGTCCCATAACAGATGAGATAATCCCTTTTAACCTATTAGCAAGACTTGTACATCTAAATTTCTTTCCTGTGTAAAAGATTTCCTTTACTTACTTCTTTTTCTTTTATCCAGGAAGGATATTTAGAAGTACAAGGCATTGCTTTTGTTGGAATTATCGTAATTGTGTTTTACCCAACTGACAGATATGTTTCTTTAACAGGAAAATTAAAGAGGATTATCAAAATAGCTCACTTGGATAGTGTCCTGCTTTGCCACGTTCGTGATCCAGGAATAAACTCACTGCACTGAAAGAAGCTTCAGTGCTGTGATTTCTTCCACTCTCTCTCCCTTTCTTTCTCTCTCTGTCTCTAGCTAAAAATTATTTAAAATTAAAATAAATCAAAAAAGTGAAGCTCAGAAAAGGAAAGAACGAAGACTGAATTCAAAGCATAACAAACTCCGGTAGCAGTCTGGTGGTGATGGGTCTAGGACAAGCATTATTGTTAAGTAACAGACCAGGGAATACCACTATGAATTTTTTCAATGAATACTAAGTAAATAAATGAATCAGTTTTGAGTTAGGTATACCTATGTTTTTGAATCATTCTAAACTTCTCAAGGAGCAGGTCCAAATTACTGAATAAGATTGATAATCAAATTTCAAGGGAGGTCCAAATCTCATCTTTCAAGAAGAAATGGAGTTATGGCCAAGATGTAGAATGTGACCATGACATGCTATACTGTAGTCCAGTGTGTATTAACAGTCCATACTAACTATGAAGCTGTAAGGATAAACATGTAACATTTATATTTCCTTTACAGACTAATAAAGCCCAGAAAATATAGATCATTAAATGAATTCTGTACTCATAAATGGACGTCAGTGTGAGCTGCCTATATTTTCTCTCACTATTGAAGCCAATCTTCTGTGAAAAATTTTCACTGTCTCTAAGTCATCATGAAAACATTCTCAGCTAATTGAGACATTCCCAAACAATTAAGATAACCAGATGCGTCTGTTATTTGTAATTACCTGAACATGCATTCCTTTCTTTGAGAATAGTTCCATTTTTGAGCCTTTGAACTACTCCAGATAATGAAAATGAAGATTACTGTGTGGTGCATTTTTCACTTGGCCTAATTTTGACATAGAATTACCTCTTTCCAAAATTAAGCAGCAAAACTGGAAACATGTGTGTAAAGAACTCTTTTTATTTTTTCATCCATTTTGACTTCTACCAAAAAAAAAGGGACTTCTCTCCATATACAAACCACATCTATGACAATGTCTAAAAGTTAAGCTAATGCATATTTAAACATAAAAATGGAATCTAATAGTTAAGGAAATTAAATTATAATTAATACTCACAACCTGCCACATTTAATCATTTAGATTTGTGATGAGTCTGGAGCACTATTTTCAACTATTGGTGCATAGATGTAGTAGGTTTTCCATAAGTGATAACTACCACCATAATAAATACTTCTTCTACTGTTGTTAATTTTATTATTCCTACTATTGTTGCTAACAGAACCATAGGATAGGAGGGGTACAAGTCCACACAATTCCCAACACCAGATCTCTATATCACATCCCCTCCCCTGATAGCTTTCCTATTCCTTATCCCTCTGAGAATATGGACCCAAGGTCATTGTGGGTTGCAGAAGTTGGAAGGTCTGGCTATTTTAATTGATTCCTCGCTGAACATGGGCGTTGACTGGTCGGTCCATACTCCCAGTCTGCCTCTCTCTCTTTCCCTAATAGGGTGGGTCTCTAGGGAAGCAGAGCTCCAGGACACATTGGTGGGGTCATCTGTCCAAGGAAGTCTGATTGGCATCCTGCTGGTATCTGGAACCTGGTGGCTGAAAAGAGAGTTAACATACAAAGACAAACAAAATTTTGAACAGTCATGAACATAAAGGCTGGAATAGTGCAGATGAACTGTTGGGGGGTACTCACTACAGACTATTGTGTACTTTTGCTTTCAGGTATATATTTTGCCCTGGTTTATGGATACATGTGAACATATGCTCTGTCTCAGGGGACCTGGTCTATATCTAGGTTTTGGGACTTTGTTAGGAAGTGAACCACCTGGAATGGAATTAGAGAATACTATGAAAGGAAAGGTCTCACCCAAGTAATGAAGCTGAAGGGTAATCATTCCACACCTGAAGTCTCTGGACACAGTCTGAAGTGAATCATGCTAAGGTGGCACTCCTTGCACTGATTAGGTTGCAATCGGCGGATGCAGTATTATTTGATATGAATTGAGGGAAGCATGCAGGAAAGTGGGCCCCACCCTAAGGTTCCAGGACTGGGGGAAATATAGGCTCTATAGTGGAAATATGAGGTTCCTGTTGTCTTAGGGTTCAAGAAGACAATGGATAGTTATTGTTATCATCACATTATTTGGTAAATGGGTTAACTTTTAAAGGTCCCTTTGTTAGGATTTGCTGTATAATATCCAGCATCTTGTATATAGCTTTGCCACTGCTTGCTTCTGTTCTCCCTGGTCTAGGCTTTTGAGACAGTCAACATATCAAAGACTCAACCTATGTATTAATAGATTTAGTCTGTGCTTTAAAATGTTTGAGACATACAATCAATTTTTCCACTATCATATTAATTAGTGATTTATATGACTACAAATTAATAGGAGTGTACATAAACACCATTCATACCAACAAAACTGTGTCCCATCCTACCGCCCAACTCCACCCCCACTCCCACCACCCTGGAAAGCCAAATGTCCACCCTTACCCTGACCACTGGGTTTTTACTTTGGTGCCCCACTCCAGATATAGTCAAATCCTGCTTTTAGTTTCCCTTTCTGTTCTTCTTTCTCAACTTCTGTTGATGGATGGGATCATTTCATACTCATCTTTGTCATTCTGACTTAGCTCACTTAACATAATTCCTTCTATGTCCATCCAAGATGGGTCAGAGAAGGTGGATTCATTGTTCTTAATAGCTGTGTAATATTCCATTGCATATATATACCACAGCTATCTCAGCCACTCTTCTGTTGTTGGGCATCTGGGTTGCTTCCAGGTTTTAGCTATTATGAATTGTGCTGCTACTAGCATAGGTGTACTCATATCTTTTTGGTTGGGCATTATGGAATCCTTAGGGTATATCCCCAGGAGAGGAATTACTGGGACATATGGAAAGTCTATGTCTAGCCTTGTGAGAGATCTCCTGACTGCTCTCCAGAGAGGGTGGATCAATTTACATTCCCACCAGCAGTGCAGAAGGGTTCCTCTGTCCCCACAGCCTCTCCAGCATTTGTTGCTGCTGTCCTTTTTGATGTATGCCATTCTCACAGGAGTGAGGTGGTATCTCAATGTTGTCTTTATTGGCATTTCTCTGACAATCAGAAATCTGGAGCAATTTTTCGTATGTTTGTTAGCCTTTTGGATCTCCTCTGAGGTGAATGTTTTGTTCATATCCTCTGCCCATTTTTGGATGGGGTCATTTGCTTTTTTGGTGCTAAGTTTGCTGAGCACTTTGTATATTTTGGTGATTAGTTTCTTGTCTGATGTATGGCATGTTAAGATCTTCTCTCATTCTGTGATAGTTTCTTTGGCTGTGCAGAAGCTTTTCAATTTGATTTAGTCCCATTGGTTTGTTTCTGCTTTAGTCTTCCTTGCAATTGGGTTTGTTTCATCAAAGATGACCTTGATGTTTAGGTGGGAAAGTATTCCACCAATGTTTTCCTCTAAGTATTTTATAGTTTCTGGTCTAACATCCAGGTCCTTGATCCATTTGGAGTTGATTTTTGTTTCTGGTGAGATAAGGTGGTTCAATTTCTTTCTTCTCATGTTTCAACCCAGTTTTCCCAGCACCATTTATTGAAGAGAGCCTCCTTCCTCCATTTAATACTTTGGGCCCCCTTATCAAAGGTTAGATGATCATGTGTCTGAGGATTTATTTCTGGGCTTTCAATTCTGTTCCTCTGGTCTGTGTCTATGTTTGTTCCAGTACCATACTGTTTTGATGATAATGGCCTTATAATATAGTTTGATATCTGGGAGTGTGATGCCTCCATTTCTGTATCTTTTCCTCAAGATGGTTTTGGCAATTCTAGGTGTTTTCTGGTTCCAGATACATGATTGTAGTTTTTGTTCTATTCTCTTAAAGAGCTTGGTGGAACTTTGATGGGTATCACATTAAATTTGTATATGGCTCTGGGGAGAATACACATTTTGATGATATTTATCAATATTTATCAATCCATGAGCATGGGATGTCTTTCCATTTCTTGGTATCAGTTTCTATTTCCTTGAATAGTGACTCATAGTTTTCAGTATACAAGTCTTTCACTTCTTGGTCAGCTTTACTCCTAGGTATTTTATTGATTTTGCTGAAACAGTGTATGGCACTGATTTCTGGATGTCTTCTTCAGATTTAGTGTTTACATTAAGAAATGCCACTGATTTTTGTACATTGATTCTGTAGCTTGACACCTTGCTATATTGCCTACTAACTTCCAGTAGTTTTCTGCTGGATTCTTTAGGTTTTTCTATGTATACTATCATATCATCTGCAAATAGTGAGAGCTTGACTTCTTCCCTTCCAATCTGTATTCCTTTGATTCCTTTCTCTTGACAGCCCTGTCTATTCCCTGATCTGAGGTGGAATGCTTTCAACTTCTGTCCACTGAGTATGATGTTGACTGTAGGTTTGCTATATATGGCTTCCACTATCTTGAGGAATTTCCCATCTATTCCCTTTCTTTGTGGTGTTTTGAGCATGAATGCGTGTTGGATTTTGCCAAAGGCTTTGTCTGCATCTATTGAGATACTCATATGGTTTTTGGCTTTGCTTTTATTGATGTGGTCAATGACATTGATTGACTTATGTAAGTTGAACCAGCCTTGCATTCCTGAGAAAAATCCCACTTGGTCATGATGAACAATCTTTTTAATATACTGCTGTATCTGGTTGGCCAAGGTCTTGTTTAATATTTTGGCATCTATGTTCATCAGAGATATTGGTCTGTAGTTTTCCTTTTTTGTTGTGTCCCTATCTGCTTTTGGCATCAGGGTGATGTTGGCTTTATAGAACGTGGAAGGGAGTATTCCTGTTTCTTCTATCTTATAGAAAAGCTTTAGAAGTATGGGTATTAACTGTTTCCTGAAAGTTTTGTAGAATTAGTTTGTGAAGCCATCTGGTCCAGGACTTTTGTTGTTGGGGAGATTCTTAATAATAGTTTCAATTTATTTGTCTGTGATTGGTGTACATAGGTTTTGTAGTTCTTCTTGGTTCAGTATTGGAAGGGCATATGTTTCTAGGAATCCTTCCATTTCTTCCAGATTTTCTAGCTTGGTGGCGTATAGTTTTCCATAGAAGTTTCACATGATTTTCTGGATTTCTGCGGTATCAGCTGTGATATCTCCTCAATCATTTATGATTCTATTAAGTTCAGTGTTCTCCCTTTCTTTTTTTAGTGAGTCTGGCTAGGAGTTTGTCAATCTTGTTTAATTTTTCAAAGAACCAACATTTGGCTTCATTGATTTTTGTATGGTTCTCTTATTTTCAATGTCGTTTATTTCTGCTCTAATTTTAGTGATTTCTTTCCTTCTAGTTGTTTTAGGGTTCCTTTGTTCCTCTTCCTCTATGTCCTTAAGGTATGCATTTAGGTCATTTATTTGAGCTTTTTCATGTTCTTTAATATGTGATTGTATGGCTATGAGTTTCCCTCTCAGTACTGCTTTAGTTGTGTACCAAATATTTTGATAGATTGTGTTTTCATTTTCATTTGTTTCCAGGTAAATTTGAATTTCTTGCTTGGGTGTCTCTCTCTCACCCAGTGGTTCTTAAGCAGTATGTTGTTTAGTTTCCAAATTCTATGTCTTTTAGTAATTTTCTGTTTGTTGTTAAATGTTAGCTTTACTCCACTGTGGTCTGAGAAGATACTTGGGATGATTTCAATGTTCTTGAATTTATTGATGCTATCTTTGTGACCTAATATATGGTCTTCCCTTGCGTATGTGTTGTGTGGATTTGAAAAGAATGTGTATTCCAGTTTTTTGGGGTGAAGGACTCTGAAAATGTCCAAGAGGTCTAGTTTGTCAATCTCTTCATTTACATATCTTGTTTCTTTGTTGATTCTCTGCTTTGTTGATCTGTCTAAGTTTGAGAGTGGGTTGTTAAAGACTCCCACTATTATTGTATTACTATTGATGTATTTTTTTAGTTTTTTCAGTAGGTGTTTCGTGTTTTTAGATGATCCCTCATTGGGTACATAGATGTTAAGAATTGTTAAGTCTTCTTGGCTGATTGATCCTCTAATCATTATGTAATGGCCTTTACTATATTTTATTACTTTATTTAACATAAAATCTATTGTGTAAGAGATGATATGGCTGTTCCTGTATTTTTTGTGGTCCATTAGCCTTTATGATAGTTTTCCATCCTTTCACTTTAAGTCTGTGTTTATCTTGTTGTGTAAGATGGGATTCTTGCAGCAGGATATGGTTGGGTTATGTTTTCTGATCCATCCTCCCACACTGTGCCTTTTGAGGGGTGAGTTCAAGCTATTAACATTTATTGATCTTATGGATTTAATGTATTATACTGCCATTATTCAATAATTCTTTATTTGCTCTGATATATTGCAAGTATTATAATGATGTTATTGTTTATAAAAGGTCTTTTAGAACCTCTTTCAGGGAAGGCTTGGTGATGGTTGCCTTATTTAACTGTTGTCTGTCTGAAAAGGTTTTTATCCCTCCATCTAGTTTGAATGAAAGTCTAGCAGGGTATATTATCCTTGGTTGAAACCCCTTTTCATTCCGGGCTTGATAGATATCTTGTCATTCTCTTCTGGCGTTAGAGTTTGAGTGGAGAAGTCTGCAGATAATCTTATGGGTTTTGACCTGTATGTGACTTTTTGTTTTTCTCTTGCAGTCTTTAGGATCCTTTCTTTATCTTTATTTCTTTTCATTGTAACTATGATGTGTCTTGGTGTCTTCAGGTCTGTGTTGATTCTGTTTGGGACTCTCTGGGCCTCTACAATCTTAATGTCCTTTCTGTTGTCCAGGTCTGGGACGTTTTCTTCTATAATTTCCTCTAGAATGTTTGCTTCCCCTTCCTCTCTTTCCTCATCTGGCAAGCCAATTATACGAATGTTACTTCTTTTGAATCATCCCATATGTCTCTGTTGTTGTTTTCAGTGTCTCTCAATCTCTTTTTGAGCTCTTTTACCTCTTTATTAGTTTTCTCTAGCTCATTCTCTGTCTGGCTAATTCTGTTTTCTGCTTCTGTTAGTCTGCTTTCCCTTCCCTCAGCTTCTTTCTTCAGTTCAGCTATTTCAGCTTGTATTTTCCTTGACGGTCTCATCTGTTGTTTCCCTAATTCTGCTAGCCCTTTCACCATAGTTGTCTTCATTTCTATTATTATTAAGTTTACTAGTGCTTGCATGCTTTTCTTATCTATGCTTACTTCTGACTGATTTGGAATTTCTTCTGGGTTCCTGTCTTCATTCATTGCTATAGAATTTTATTTGCTCTTGGACTAACCATTTTTTTAATGTATGTGTTTTTTATTTTTATGTTCTGTTGTTCTTCAGTTGTTGTGTTTTGAGTACAAGCCATGCCATACTAAATACCTTTATGACAAATGCAGTCACCAACCTCAGAAACTACAATAGTAACTGAAGCAAGGATTGAAGGAGGTTAACCAACACCAGTTAGCTAAACAATGCCTCCAGTCCAAGAAAAAATAGCAACCAAATCCAAATGAAAAAGAAACAGAAAGGAGAAAAGGGATAGTAAGAATAGACTATTATGCAAATATACTGTCCACTGTAAATTCTAGGGGTGGCAAGAGGAGAAAGGAAAGTAGAGAAGACACACACACACAGAGTCCACTCTGAGTCAGATTTCTTCCCCAAAATAATTTGCAAATGAGTATCAGTGAATTCAGAAAGCAGAAGGAGGAAGGAAGAAAAGAAGACAACAATGAGAAAAGAAAAAAAGAGGTGTTTTTTTTTTAATTAGGTAGGAGGAGGGATAAGAGGGAGAGGGATAGAGGAAGTAGGCAGAGTGAAACAAGTTCCTCTCACAATAGATAGGACACCCAGTCACCTAGCAATGGAAAATACACTAAAAGTTTATTTTGGTCAACCTGAAGGAGGGGGGGAGAGGGACATGCATATAAATAATAGTAATAATAAAATAGAACAGAATAAAAAACTCTGTCAGTCTGCAGCAGCCTGAGCAAAAAGACAGCAATTCTTAAAAAAAAAAAAAAAAGGCAGAGTGAGGGTCTGATTGGTCAGATATAATGTCACTCCAATTGAGCTTGAAAAGAAAAAAAAAAAAGAGCAAAGGGAATCAGAAAGGAAAAGGATTGAAAGCACACCCCTGGTGAGCCAGGAATCTTGGTAAAGAAAAAAGCTCAGCAGGATGCCTGCTAGTAGCAGCTCTCCAGCCCCTGGGGTCTGGTTATATGGTGGGAGAGGGAGTGTGCTTCAGAAATAATCAGAAGATTTCTTTTTTCTCTGTTTTCTAACCCAAATTGAGCTATAGTCACCTCGGTGGTGTCACACTTAGGACCCCTTATTCACTGTCCTACTGACTACTAGGTATTCTACCCTTTCCAGCAGTTGTGGGAGCTCAAGCCAGCAGCTGCCTCCAAGTCTTCATCTTGGCTCCACCTATGTTCTTTTCCTTTCTAAGTCACACCTTCATCTATTATTATTTCTCAGTGCCCTTAATGGGCAAACGCTAGAAGAAGAAGAAAAGTGCCCTTAATATTATCCTCTTCTCTCTGGTCCTAATGGAGTTGGATTTCAGAGCCCTTTGGTCATTTTCCCCTAACATTTTTTTTTTTCTTCCAGGGTTATTGTTAGGCTAGGTGTCTGCACCATGAATCCACTGCTCCTGAAGGTCATTTTTCCCACCTTGTTGCCCCTGTTGTTGTAGCCTCATTGTGGCCATAATTACCACCATTGTTGATTATTGATGTTGTTCATTGTTGGATAGGACAGAGAGAAATGGAGAGAGGGGAAAACAGAGAGAGGGGGAGAAAAAGATAAACACCTGCAGACCTGCTTCACTGCTTGTGAAGTGACTCCCCTGCAGGTGGGGAGCTGGGGGCCTGAACCGGGATCTTTACACCGGTCCCTGTGCTTTGCGCCACGTGTGTTTAACCCACTGCGCCACCACCTTACCCCCCTTTCCCCTAACATTTTTCTCCCTCTGGGAGTGTGGATCAAAATACTTTTAGAGGTGCAGAAAGTAACTGCTTCTCCATTGGATATGGGCATTGGAAGTTCGATCCAACCCCCTCTCCCCAGTCTGTTTCTATCTTTCCCTAGTGGGGTAGGGCTCTGGAGAGGTGAAGTTGTGGATCACATTGATGAGTTAGTATTCTCATGGAAGACAAGATGGAATCATGATAATATCTGCAACTTGGTGACTGAAAATCAGTAAGATATAAAGCAGGACAAAATGATTAATTAATAAATGGGAACTACTACTACTACTAGCATTTGCCCTTCTTCCGTAGCCAGTCAACAGCGTCAGGTTGAGCCTGATGTAAAGTTTCGAGACCTTCTTTGAATCTGGAGAGGTGGCAGTCGTTGACTATGTGGATCATAGTCTGTCTGGAGCCGCAGGGGCAGTTCGGGTCGTCTCTGGCTCCCCAGCGATGGAACATAGCGGCACACCGTCCATGGCCTGTTCGATAGTGATTGAGGAGGGCCCAATCATAACGTGCTAGGTCAAAGCTGGGTTGACGCTTGCAGGGGTCTGTGATGAGGTGTTTGTTCTTGACCTCAGCTGACTGCCAACTCTGTTTCCAAGAGTCTGGAACAGAGAAGATTAGTGTCGGCGTAGGAGACCAGATTGGGTGACGAGACGTCAAGCGTTGGACAGGGTGGGCGAAGATATCCGCGTAGATTGGCAGGTCTGGTCGAGCGTAGACGTGGGAAATGAACTTAGATGATGCCACATCCTGATGAATATCTGGTGGGGCGATGTTGCTAAGGACTGGCAGCGAGTCACTTCTTCTAGTGTTTGCCCTTCTTCCATAGACAGTCAACAGCGTCAGGTTGAGCCTGATGTAGTTTCAAGACCTTCTTTGAATCTGGAGAGGTGGCAGTCATTGACTATGTGGGTCATAGTCTGTCTGTAGCCGCAGGGGCAGTTTGGGTTGTCTCTGGCTCCCCAGCGATGGAACATAGTGGCGCACTGGCCATGGCCTGTTCAATAGCGATTGAAGAGGGCCCAATCATAATGTCCTAGGTCAAAACTGGGTTGATGCTTACAGGGGTCTGTGATGAGGTGTTTGTTCTTTACCTCAGCTGACTGCCAACTCTGTTTCCAAGAGTCTGGAACAGAGAAGTTCAATGTAGGCGTAGGGGACCAGATTGGGTGACGAGACGTCAAGCGTTGGACAGGGTGGGCGAAGATATCCGCGTATATTGGCAGGTCCGGTCGAGCGTAGACGTGGGAAATGAACTTAGATGGTGCCGCATCCCGACGAATATCTGGCGGGGCGATGTTGCTAAGAACTGGCAGCCATGGAACCAGGGTGGAACAGATGGTTCCAGAAATTATCCTCATGGAGGAATATAATTTGGATTCGACCAAGTGGACATGGGGGCTAAGGAACCATACTGGGGCACAGTATTCTGCAGTGGAATAGCATAATGCCAGAGATGATGATCGTAGTGTGGAAGTGCTCGCGCCCCATGAGGAGCTGGCCAGTAAAAATAAAGTAAAAATAGAGCAGGTGAGATGAGAATAAGGACCTTAGGGTAGAAAGAATCAGTTAAGTTGGGCTAGTGAGATAGCATAATGTTCATGAAAAAGACTTTCATGCCTAAGGCTCTTCCTAGATTGAAGGTTCAGTCCCCAGCACCAGCATAAACCAAAGCTGAACAGTCTCCCTCTCTCTTTCTCTCTCTCTCTCTCTCTCTGTCTCTGTCTCTGTCTCCCTCTCTCTTCACATACATGGAATTCTGTTTTTGGTATGTTCCTAGGGACCCATGACTTTCATCATTCTTGCTTGAGTTTGATAGCTAACATAGAGTAGACAAAAATTTTTTCTGGGAATATACTGTCAGAGTTGAGAATAGAGCTAGAAAATTAGATTAAAGAAAAGATTATCTCACAACCTTGAAGAAAATCTGTGAATAAAATCAACATAAAATTATTTACCCTATCTACCTGTCTTAGGGCCCATATATAGTCATATTTAGTTTAGGGGCCTGTGTATTCTCTGACTCCTTTCAGTCTGAGCTCTCAGTTCATGGTCACAGCTGGAAATAGTCTAGGCTGCACTCATTTCCAGACCAGTCTTCCTAGACTGACAGGGTAGGGTGATCCAGCCTCCCTTCATAGAATGCGGAAGTCCCTACTATTGGGATTAGTCTTCATTATTCACACATTAATTTTATATCACATTATAACGTTTTTCTATAATTGCATTGAGAAGTCCTTTTGTTTGCATCCTAATTTAAAAAATACCAATATAAAAGCAATGTCTGTCCTACCCTTATTTTCATTTATTTCCCTTTTTCTTCCCCCCTACTATACTAGCTTTTGCACATGTTAGGTACTCAGTAAGTATTTGATTTACTTTTTATTTGAAATTTTATGCCCTTCTTATATATTCATTTCCTCCAGCAAATACTTTCTCTTAGTGTTAAACACTCTGAAATTCTCAGGTATTGAAACATTATAATCCTCCTATAAGATAAATGAAACTCTTCTCTTGCCCTGGGCAGTGGAGCAGGTATCACTCTATGAAGGCAAAATTTTCTACTTAGAAGATCAGCAGAGGAGATATATCTCTGGAGGTAACAATGACATGAGGAGAAATGGGAGAAAGTGGCAGATAAAAAATAAAAGAGTAGATCGAGGAAGCAAGAGAGGAAGAAGAGAGAAAGAACTAGAAAAGTGGTTATTTTGTTTACAAATTGCAATTATTAATTGTGCATACTGATATATTAAAGTCAGATTGAATGACACTCATTCAGCAGTTCTAAAAATATACAATTTTTGATGAGTAATTTTGAGCTCCTATGCATGCTTTCTTATTGAGAAAGTGAGTTTTTATCGAAACAATTATCAGTAGTGGTATCAGATTGCTGGGCCTCTTCTGCAATCATCATCAAATAAGGACTCCTAGTAACTTTTTTTTTTCTAAAACTAAGCAATAGTTTTTTGTAAGTTGTCCCATCTTATTTTCCTGGATCAAATTCAGAGGTGTTTCATCGTTTTGGTTATAGAAATGCAATCATGAACATCTCAGTTAAAAACCATCTTCTTCTACTAAATTATTGTATGTTATCAGACAAGTGATTCATTATTTTGGAGTACTACTTCTATTTTTAAAGTGAGAAGAATAATATTTACTTATGTATTTATAAAATACCATTTTTGTTTGGTTTTGGATGTCTCCAGGGATCACTATTTTGAGTTGATTTTTCAGCTGGAGACAGAGGGGAAGAGAAACCCCAGAACTGAAGCTCACATCAGTGTGGTGGGGGCCAGGCTCTAACTTGCATAAAAGATATTCTGTGAATGTTCATTTCAACTAAGAATCTTTTACTGTTACAAAAAGCTTAGTGAAAAGTTTTGAATGGTATACATTATTATACACAGTCACAGTTGACTTAATTCTATTATGATTTATCTATGTAAAACATGCTTATAGTTCATAATTTTTAAGAATCTAAAAATAATCTTCGCATTATATATCAGTTTAATTAGTTCAAGTAAATAAGCCATTGGACTAAAGTGGTTCAAATGCCAGGGGAGAGTACATAAGTAAACCATAATCAAATCCTGTAAAGGCATCAATGTCATGAAATCAAAATGTTGAGAGTGACTGGTAGGAGGGGTAAAACTCCACACAATTCCCACCACCCAATCTCCATAACCAACCCCCTCCCCTGATAGCTTTCCCATTCTCTATCCCTCTGGAAGCATGGACCCCCAGGGTCATTGACGGTTGCAGAAGGTAGAAGGTCTGGCTTCTGTACTTGTTTCCTCGCTGAACATGGGCGTTGACTGATCAGTCCATACTCCCAGTCTGCCTCTCTCTTTCCCTAGTAGGGTGTGTCTCTGGGGAAGCTGAGCTCCAGGACACACTGGTGGGGTCTTCAATCCAGGGAAGCCTGGCCAGCATCCTGGTGGCATCTGGAACCTGGTGATTGAAAAGAGAGTTAACATACGAAGCCAAACAAATTGTTGAGCAATCATGGACCCAAAGCTTGGAATAGTGGAGAGGAAGTGTTAGGGGGATACTCACTGCAAACTCTAGTGTACTTCTGCTTTCAGGTATATATTTTGCAGTAGTTTATGGATACGTGTGAACGTAAGTTCTCTCTCACAGAAACTGGTGTATATCTAGGTGATGGGACTTTGTTAGAAAGTGAACCACCTGAGATGAAATTAGAGTGTACTATAAAAGGAAAGATCTCACCCGAGTAATGAAGCTGAAGGGTTGTCATTCCACACGTGAAGTCTCTGGACACAGTCTGAGCTGAAGCATGTTGAGGTGGCAATCGTTGCATTGGTTAGGTTGTGATCGGCGGATGCAATATTATTTGGTATGGATTGGGAGACGCATATGGGAAAGTGGACCCTATCCAAGGGTTCCAGGACTGGGGGAAGTAGGGGCTCTATCTATAGTGGAGATGTGAGGTTCCTGGTGTCTTAGGGTTCCAAAAGATAATCGATAGTTAATGTTATCATCACATTATTTGGTAATTGGGTTAACTTTGAAAAGTCCTTTTGTTATGGTTTGCTGTACAGTATCCAGTATCTTGTATATAGCTATGCTATTGGATGCTTCTAATCTACTTGGTCTAGGCTTTTGAGAGAGCCCGCATATCAAATACACAGCCTATATATTAAAAAGATTCAGTTTGTGTTTTGAAAAACTTTGAGACATACAATTGATTTTCCCCCTCTCATATTAATCAATTACTGATTTATATGTCTACATTTTGCTAGGTGTGTACATAAACACCATTCCCACCACCAAAAGACTGTGACCCATCCCTCCCAACCACTCCCACCCCCCACTGGCCCAGGAAGCTGCATGACACCCCTCACCACAGGATTTTACTTTGGTGCCCTACTTACAGATTGATCAGGTCCTGCTTTTAGTTTCCCTTTCAGATCTTCTTAGTCAACTTCTGTTGATGAGTGGGATCATCCCATACTCATCTTTATCTTTCTGACTTAGTTCACTTAACATAATTCCTTCTAGCTCTGTCCAAGATGGGTCAGAGAAGGTGGGTTCATAGTTCTTGATAGCTGCATAGTATTCCATTGTGTATATATATCACAGCTTTCTCAGCCACTCATCTGTTGTTGGGCACCTGGGTTGCTTCCAGGTTTTAGCTATTATGAATTGTGCTGCTATGAACATAGGAGTACATACCTCTTTTTGGTTGGGTGTTATGGAGTCCTTGGGCTATATCCCCAGGAGAGGAATTACTGGATCATATGGAAGGTCCATGTCTAGCCTTGAGAGAGTTTTCCAGTCTGCTCTCCACAGAGGCTGTACTAATTTACATTCCCACTAGCAATGTAAAAGGGTTCCTCTGTCCCCACATCCTCTCCAGCATTTGTTGCTGCTGTCCTTTTTGATGTATGCCATTCTTACAGGAGTGAGGTGGTATCTTAGTGTTGTCTTAATTTGCATTTCTCTGAGAATCAGTGACCTAGAGCAGTTTTTCATATGTTTGTTAGCCTTTTTTATCTCCTCTGTAGTAAATGTTTTGTTCATATCCTCTGCCCATTTTTGGATGGGGTCATTTGCTTTTTTGGTGCTAAGTTTGCTGAGCTCTTTATATATTTTGGTAATTAGTTTCTTGTCTGATGTCTGGCATGTGAAGATCTTCTCCCATTCTGTGAGGGGTCTCTCTATTTGTTTAATAGTTTCTTTGGATGTGCAGAAGCTTTTCAATTTGATGTAGTCCCATTGGTTTGTTTCTGCTTTAGTCTTCCTTGCAATTGGGTTTGATTCATCAAAGATGTCCTTGAAGTGTAGGTGGGAAAGTGTTTTACCAATGTTTTCCTCTAAGTATTTGATTGTTTCTGGTCTGACATCTAGGTCTTTGATCCATTTGGAGTTGATTTTTGTTTCTGGTGAGATAAAGTTTTTCAACTTCATTCCTCTGCATGTTACAACCCTGTTTTCCCAGCACCATTTATTGAAGAGAGCCTCCTTTTTCCATTTAATGCTTTGGGCCCCCTTATCAAAGATTAGATGTCTATAGGTGTGGGGATTTATTTCTGTGCTTTCAATTCTGTTCCACTGGTCTGTGTGCCTATTTTTGTTCCAGTACCATGCTGTTTTGATGATGATGGCTTTATAATATAGTTTAAGGTCTGGGAGTGTGATGACTCCATTTCTGTTTCTATTCCTCAAAATGGTTTTGGCAATTCTAGGTGTTTTTAGGTTCCAGATAAATGATTGTAGTGTTTGTTCTATTCTTTTAAAGAAGCTTGGTGGAACTTTGATGGAAGTTTTTTACATTAAATTTGTATATGGCTCTGGGGAGAATATTCATTTTGATGATATTTATTCTTCCAATCCATGAGCATGGGATATCTATCCATTTCTTGGTATCAGTTTCTATTTCCTTGAGTAGCAACTCATAGTTTTCAGCATACAAGTCTCTCACTTCTTTGGTCAACTTTATTCCTAGGTATTTGATTGATTTTGCTGAAACAGTAAATGGGAGTGATTTCTGGATGTCTTCTTCTTCAGATTTAGTGTTTGCATAAAGAAATGCCACCGATTTTTGTACATTGCTTCTGTAGCCTTATACCTTGCTATATTGCCTAATACCTTCCAGTAATTTTCTACTGGATTCTTTAGGTCTTTCTAAGTATACTATCATATCATCTGCAAATAGTGAGAGCTTTACTTTCTCCCTTCCATCTGTGTTCCTTTGATTTCTTTCTCTTGCCTGATTGCTATGGCAAGAACTTCCAATACTATGTTGAAGAGTAACAGTGACAGTGGACAGCCCTTTCTAGTCCCAGATCTGAGGGGAAATGCTTTCAACTTCTGTCCATTGAGTATAATGTTGGCTGTAGTTTTGCTATATATAGACTCCACTATCTTTAGGAATTTCCCATCTATTCCCATTTTTTGTAGAGTTTTGAGTATGAATGGGTGTTGGATTTTGTCAAAGGCTTTCTCTGCATCTATTGAGATAATCATGTAGTTTTTGGCTTTGCTTTTAGTGATGTGGTGAATGACATTGATTGACTTATGGATGTTGAACCAACCTTGCATTCCTGGGATGAATCCCATTTGGTCATGATGAACAATCTTTTTGATATGTTGCTGTATCCGGTTGGCCAAGATATTGTATAATATTTTGGTATCTATGTTCATCACAGATATTGGTCTCTAGTTTTCCTTTTTTGTTCTGTCCCTATCAGCTTTTGGTATCAGGGTGATGTTGGCTTCATAGAAGGTGGAAGGGAGTATTCCTGTTTCTTCAATCTTATAGAAAAGCTTCAGAAGGATGGGTACTAACTGTTTCCTGAAAGTTTTGTAGAAATCGTTTGTGAAGCCATCTGGTCCAGGACTTTTGTTGTTGGGAAGATTCTTAATAACGGTTTCAATTTCTTTGTCTGTGATTGGTACATTTATATTTTGTAGTTCTTCTTGGTTCAGTTTTGGAAGGGCATATGTTTCTAGGAATTGTTCCATTTCTTCCAGATTCTCTAGCTTGGTGGCATATAGTTCTTTATAGAAGTTTCACGGGATTCTCTGGATTTCTGTGGTGTCAGTTGTGATATCTCCTGCATCGTTTACAATTCTATTAATTTGAGTCTTCTCTCTTTTTTGTTTGGTGAGTCTGGCTAGGGGTTTGTCAATTTTGTTTAATCTTTCAAAGAACCAACATTTGGCTTCATTGATCTTTTGTATGGTTCTTTTATTTTCAATGTTGTTTATTTCTGCTCTAACTTTAGTGATTTCTGTCCTTCTGGTTGCTTTAGGGTTCCTTTGTTCCTCTTCCTCTAAGTCCTTGAGGTGTGCAGTAAGGTCGTTCATTTGGGCTTCTTCTTGGTGTTTAATATGTGATTGTATGGCTATAAGTTTCCCTCTCTGTACTGCTTTAGCTGTGTCCCAAATATTTTGATAGGTTGTGTCTTCATTTTCATTAGTTTCCAGGAACATTTGAATTTCCTACTTGAGTGAGTCTCTGACCCAGTGGTTCTTAAGGAGCATGTTGTTTAGTTTCCAAATTCTATGTCTTTTAATAATTTTCCATTTGTTGTTAAATGTTGGTTTTACTCCACTGTGGTCCGAGAAGATACTTGGGATGATTTCAATGCTCTTGAATTTATTGATGCTGTCTTTGTGGCCTAACATGTGGTCTATCCTTGAGTATGTGTTATGTGGATTTGAAAAGAAGGTGTATTCCAGTTTTTTGGGATGGAGGAGTCTGAAAATGTCCAAGAGGTCTAGTCTGTCGATCTCTTCATTCAATTCTCTTGTATCTTTATTCGTTCTCTGCTTTGTTGATCTGTCTAAGTGTGAGAGTTGGGTATTGAAGTCTCCCACTATTATTGTATTACTATTGATGTATTTTTGAAATTCTTTCAGTAGGTGCTTAATGTATTTAGATGGCCCCTCATTGGGTGCATAGATGTTAATAATTGTTAAGTGTTCTTGGCTTGATCCTCTAATCATTCTGTAATGTCCTTGCCTATCTTTTATTACTTTATTTAATTTAAAATCTATCGTGACTGAGATGAGAATGGCTGTTCCTGCCCTTTTTTGTGGTCCGTTAGCCTGTATGATAGTTTTCCATCCTTTCACTTTAAGTCTATGTTTATCTTGTTGTGACAGGTGGGATTCTAACAAGCAGCATATGGTTGGGTTATGTTTTCTGATCCATCCCCCCACCCTGTGCCTTTTGATGGGTGAGTTTAAGCCATTGACATTTATTGATATTATGAATTTAATGTATTGTAGTGCCATTGTTCAAAAAAAAATTTTTTTTGCTCTGATATATTGCAAGTATTATAGTGATGTTCTTGTTTTTAAGAGGTCTTTCAGAACCTCTTTCAGGGCTGGCTTGGTGATGGTTGCCCTTTAACTGTTGTTTATTCAAGAAGGTTTTGATCCCTCCATCTAGTTTGAATGAAAGTCTAGCAGGATATATTATCCTTGGTTGAAACCCTTTTTCATTCAGGGCTCGATAGATATCTTGCCACTCCCTTCTGGCTTCCCCTTCCTCTCTTTCTTCCTCTGGCATGCCAATTACATGAATGTTACTTCTTTTGAGATCATCCCATATGTCTCTGTTGTTGTTTTCAGTGTCTCTGATTCTCTTTTTATGCTCTTTCACCTCTTTCTTCGTTTTCTCTAACTCATCCTCTGTCTGACTAATTCTGTTTTCTGCTTCTGTTAGTCTGCTTTCCCTTGCCTCAGCTTCTTTCTTCATTACAGCTATTTCAGCTTTCAGTTCTCTAATTGCCTCAAGATAATCAGTATTTTCCTTGGGGGTCTCAACTGTTGCTTCCCTAATACTGCCATTCCTTTCCTCCAATGTTGTTTTCATTTCTGTGCCTAATAAGTTTATTATTGCTTGCATACTTTTCTTATCTATGGTTACTTCTGGCTGATTTGTAGTTTCTTCTGGGCTCTTTTCTTCATTCATTGGAGTAGCAGTTTTATTTGTTTTTGATCTACCCATTCTTTTGATTTATGTGTTTCCTTTTTTTATGCTCTGTTGTTCCTCAGTTGTTGTGTCTTGAGTATAAGTAACACTGTACTAAATACCTTTATGACAATTGCACTCACCAACCTCAGGAATTACAATAGCAACTGAAGCATGTATTGAAGTAGTTTAATCATTACCAGTTAGCCAATTTCTCCAATCCGTGAAAAAATAGTAACAAAATCCCAGTGAAGAAAGAGAAAAGAAAGAAAGGATAGCATGAATAGACAGTTATGCAAATCTACTATCCATTGTATATTCTAGGGGTAACAAGAGGGTAAAGGGAAGTAGAGCAGAGATACACACATAGAGAGTCCACTCTGAGTCAGATTTCTTCACCAAAATAATTCACAAATTCAGAAAGGCATAGAAGAAGGAAGAAGTGTATGACAAGATTAAAAAAAAAGAGAGAGAGAGAGACGAGAGATAGAAAAGGGAAAAGATAAGAAAAAGAGCTGTAATTAAAGAGCAGTGAAAGGAAATTCCCAAATGTGTGTCAGTGAATTCAAAAAAGCACACTGTGTTGTGGGGTCTGGGGTCTGTGACTTTGGAAGCTATAGGATTAAGGAAGAAGGGATGACAAGAATGAGAAAAAGAAAAAAAAAGAAAGAGAGAGAGAAAAAAGAACAAGATAAGAAAAAGAACAGTCATAAAAGGGCAGTGAAAGGAAAGGGTTTTTTTTTTGTATTTATTTTTAATTATTTAATTAGCTATGCCGGGTGAGGTGGTGGGCGTTGGCTACTTAGAAAGAAAAAGTCCAGAGGTTTCAGAAGAGTATAGACTTAGAATTAATAATACTCCCTGGTGGGGCAGTAATTTGGTAAAGAAAAGGAGTTCCCCTACCCTGCTAGGAGCTGGTGCCCAGGGACTGGTTATGGGGGGGGGGGGGCAGGAAGGAGGTATGCTTGAAAATTAAGAGGAAGAAAAAAAATTGTCTTCCCTTTTTTTCCCTACTCTAATTCTTAACCCAAATTAAGTTATAGTCACCTCCTTGGTGTTACTGCTAGGACCTCTTATTGCCTGGCCTGCTAAAGGCAGAAAATCCTACTGTTTCCAGGAGATGTGGTCAGAGCTCAGCCACTAGCAGCTTCTCAGTCCGCCATCTTCTGGGAAACTCCCTCTGCATTTCTTTATATGTCTTATCCCTCCAATTGCTTGTTTCATACTAGAATTGAAAATTTTTCATATAAATTCTTAAATTCTTTACTATGCCTCAGCTTATTTTTAACACATATGAATAAAAATGTATGGTCATAACTATTTACAGTAATTTGATGTGGCTGGTAATGTGTTGTTTTTCTAGATACTTATAGGCTTTTAATACATTGTTTTTCAATTTATTTTTATTGTAGTGTTGTGCCTAATGGACCAGTCCGTATATCATAATAAGTATAATATCTATTCTTTTTTTTCTTTTTTAAAAAAATAGTTGAATTAAAATGTTATTACATTGCTTTAATGAACCCAGTTCATTAGCAGTCCAGCCAAAATATAATAAACATACGTTTTAAACTGTAATTTTAGGCTGAGGAGATAGCATAAGTGTTAAGCAAAACACTATCATCCCAAGGTTCTTTTTTCTTTATTTAATTTATTTTCCTTTTTGTTGCCCTTTTAAAATTATTGTTATTGTAGTTATTATTGTTGTTGTTATTGATGTCATCATTGTTAGATAGGACAGAGAGAAATGGAGAGAGGAGGGGAAGTCAGAGAGGGAGAGAAAAAGACACCTGCAGACCTGTTTCACCGCCTATGAAGCCACTCCCCTGCAGTTGGGGAATTGGGGGCTCAAACCAGGATCCTTATGCTGGTCCTTGCGTTTTGCACCATGTGTACTTAACCTACTGTGATACTGCCTGACTCCTCATCCCAAGGTTCTGAGGTAGGCTCAATCCCCAGCACCACGGTAAACAAGAACTAATATTCTTGCATATCTATTATCAGTCAATCAATCTATATATCTATCTATTGTCAAACATCTATCTCTTTTTGTATCTCTCACTAAAAAAATAAAATATTTTAATCTTAATTTTTAAATATTTTTATTTAGAAACAGTTTAATTTCCAGAGTACTACTCTTGGATATGCAGTGCTGGGGATAGAACCTATGGTTTTTAAAAAAATTTTATTTATAAAAAGGAAACACTGACCAAAAAACCCATAAGATTAGAGGGGTACAACTCCACACAATTCCCACCACCAGAATTCCTTATCCCATCCCTTTCCCTGATAGCTTTCCTATTTGTTATCCCTCTGGGAGTATGGACTCAGGGTCACCTATGGCTTCTTACATGCAAACCATAATTTCTGCTGACTGAATCACCTGTCTGACTACAAATTTATTACTGCTTATCACTTCTTAGTTTTCATAAACTATTGTGTTTTATGATGTACACAGATAGGTGTGCATGGAATGCCCAGGGGCATTGTAGATAGTACCTATGGCTATGCATAACTTTCTTTTAGTTTATTATGCCTACATAACTATGTGGTCTTGTGTAATTTAATTATTCAACTGAAATTCTAAACCTCAGCAATCATAAAAACTTTGGTGGTTTGTACCAGGTGCTGTGATGTAATTTACTATTCATTTGGTACAAAAATCCCATTTATATATTAACTCTGCCTCTGTTCTTTCTCATTAGTCTGTGACAATTAATGTAGAACATTATTCCACCACACTGTCATTTCCAAGATGTCAAAACATTCTAGATTTATTAAATAAATTATGAAACTAAAATCCTAGTCTGTGAAAATATCTTTCAATTGTAGTTGATCACCGTAAAAGATAAGTTTTGTCTTTGTAATTAGTAGAAGAATTTAACAAGAGTACAATAGAAGACACATGGTGATCATTGTCTCATTAACATTAGGACATATAACCTAAAGTTAGTCAGAAATGTTCTATATATGATCACTGGGTATCATAATAATTCAGAATTGCCTATAAGCCTGAGCACTGAAATCATCTAAGAATTCTTAGTTATAATGTGTTCTAGTAGTTGATTCAGAATATATATACTCTGCCTTTCCATATTATGATTATAATGAATGTGAAAATGTGGAATTGAAAGAGAAAACTCACCATAGTAGAACTCCCAGATTTTAAACATTATGTTTGCAGATTCATATGGATGAGTCAGTGCAGCAGATTTACGCATTCTACTAAGAAGAAGTATTAACTGGAAAATACATGTTTGGATATGTTACTTTTGTTTTCTATAACTATGCTTTCCCTTTTGTGATTCATTTGTTTTATTATGACTGAGACAAGTTTTTGGTTACATCTTTTCTAAAAATTTTTGAAAGTTAAGGTTATTGGAATCATGCCCTATAATACACCTGTTCTTAACAGGGCTTTTGTCTGCCTGTGGTGACCCCAAGCCACTTCAAAAGAATCCTGGCTCTGTTTATACAGATATTCTCTTGAACTTTTTCCATGGACAGGAGAGTCTTCAATTCTGAAAGGTGTCCTTGTTATGAATTTTAAAATCTGGGAAAGAATGCCAATTTTGAGTCAGGTTGGCTGATTGTTGGGCCTCATATTTCCACATAAGCCCAAAGCATAAAAGAGAGGAATACTTCAGACTTGGCCAAAAGCACCACTGTGACTTCTCTGTTTGACTGGACATACAACATGTTGAAATGAGAAAAGCAAAATAGGCACTTAGTACTATGTGTACTTAACTGGGTGTGCCACCACCCACCTTCCACATTATACCTTTTTATAATATGTGTTGTACAGTTGTGCTAATTCTCTGAAACTTAATATACTACAGATTATAATTCTAATGTCCATTCTAACATTCCTACTCTTTTCTTGGCATTACTGCCATTATATTGTCACTAAAATTACAAAAAAAAAAAAATTGCAAGAATTTTGTAGGGGGTTGCAATCCACTCCACTCATTTCTTAATGTCAGTGAACCCAAAGGACAACAACCCAGCCATCCCTGTGTGCTGATTTCAAGAGTGACAGCTTCAGAAGAATCCCTGAAACTCTCTTCTGGTCCTCAGTGTTTCTAATCAGAGGGAAACTTAAAGGAAGAAATATCAGGTAGCAGAAAGGAGAGTTGTAACTTATACACAGGATCAAACTCAAGAAAGAAGAAGCCTCCACCAGGGCTTCCCTGGCAGAAGTGCTTGGCCAAATAGTAGTTTCTGCTGTCACAGCCCTGTTCCTTCCCTCTATAAAGAACCTCTCCTGTCCCTTGATTTCACCAGCCTACTGATGACTTGGTGATCCTGACTTACATCATTTTTTTTTTTCCTATTGAGCTATAGGAAGACTTGCTACAGTAAGGCTCTAATTGCAAGGAGAGATAAACTGTGTTTAGATACCATCAGGTCTTTTTTGGGTGGGCCTAAACTCTTCATTTTAAGACTTGTTTCCTATGAGAAAACACAAAATTCTGAACAGCATCCTTGAAGAAGGCATTTGAAGGAGAACCTGTTCATGATTCAGGGGCCCTTAGCCTAGTAAATTTTCATCATATTCTTTGTGTAAAGCTTTTTAAAATATTTTTTTTCTGTTACCAGAGTATGGCTGTTTCATTTCTGTCTCTGTACTAGAGGAATCTTGGGACAATGGTTTGTGCTTGGTTCCTGAAAGAACACTAGCTAAGACAGCAGTCTTTATAAGAAAAAGATGCTCCATTTTCTTGATTTCTTTTTCTTTCCAATAACAGTTGAAAAGTATGCTGATAAGCATAGTAAACAGGTGGTTTTGTGGCTTAGTATAAACTTTAACATAATGTTTCCTTACCTAAGTATGTAAAGCTAGAGTTAACTTCTCTATACATTCCGTGCAATGGAGAAGGCAGCTAATTTATAGCAGAAGTGGTTCTAAAAACTAGGACATTCAGAGTTGAGTCCTAGATCTGCCCCTGCCTTCAGTATGCCAGATATTCAGCTTTCCTGGAGTCTGACTTCATTACCAATAAAATAGAGCTAATTCTCTATTTAAACTCACTGGATTAAACAGTATACATCTATTTATATATTTTACTATAAAATAGTATTTTATAAGTTGCTAACTGAATAATTCTTAGGACTGTAAGGTCATCCAGCTATAAATTCTAACGAATTAAAAGTAACAATTTCTTAAGTAAAAATAAAATACATTAGTCACCTCTTCTGTGCTATACACTCACAAACATATAACATTCTCACTGTCTTATTCTCCCATCTTCTTTCAGAAGACTAAAATAAAATGGAGAACCATATAAGTGAAAATAAAGGTTTAGGCAGAGTTTTGCCAAAGTTACACATTGCTGATAAAAGCTACATTGCAATAAAGTTGCATCATGGGTATACCATGAGAACATCTGTTCCTTAAAAATCTCACTAGAGTGCAGGGTTCAGTTTGAGGCATCTTTTTTTCAAAACAAATGAACAGCAATGAGAGGAACTCCAAGCAAGAACAGAAAGATGATTAAGCCTATAGAAGATTTCAGCTATCTGGGTGGATTAAAGAAGATGGATAATTCACTGAATCTATTGCCAGGATGGGGAATAATTACAGTCTACAAAAATTTCAAAGGTAGAGAAGCAAAAGAAGAAGAGAAACCATTTAACTAGATCCAGAAGATGATGAATTCTTATAGACATACATGAGATAAAAGAGGAAACTTTGTGAAATGAATTTTAGTAATTAGCATGTTAGCATGAAATGTCCTAGAAGGACATCAAAGATTTAAAGAGGACTAAGTATTCTGTGGAGCAATGATACTTGAGAATCCATCAAAAGTCTTCACTCAAAGATCCCCACCCCAGTGCACAGAACGACACTCTACCTCAGAAATCTCTCTGGACATATGATTACCAGAGTTGGTTATTGTGGCACTCTGTTGTTAAACTGTATACTTTAAGAAGTCAATTTTCTTAGAAAATAATGGTTGGAAATCTTGAAGCCTTGTCCTTGCCAATGTAGTTCATATATGATAGTATATAAAATATGACAGCATTTCTATAATATAAAATAGGTGTATAATTTACAAACATTATCTAGTATAAATATATATTAATTTGCTTAATATACATTTACTGTTACCTAGAAAGTAAGTAGAGTTTTTTTTTAATAGTATTCCTTCTGGTTCACCAACTAAATTTTAATATTTGTTCTTTGCATATTTATCTACTATCCAAAATTATCCCCCTTCTCTAACTATACAAACCTGATTATTAAATGCATCCTCCCTTGCTCATCATGATATAGGAATGGGGTGAGGTGCTAAGGTATTATTTCTACAGTATTTTTTCAGTACCACATCATATCATCAGTCCTATTGCTTTTTAGGTTCATAGACATGTCATGAAATAATAGTTAAAAATGTAAGTGCAGGGAGTCGGGCAGTAGCACAGCTGGTTAAGAGTGCTTGGCACAAAGCACAAGGGCAGGCTTAAGGATCTGGGTTCCAGCCCCGGCTCCCCACCTGCAGGGGAGTGGCTTCACAGGTGGTGAAGCAGGTCTGCAGGTGTCTGTCTTTCTCTCTCCCTCTCTGTCTTCCCCTCCTCTCTCATTCCTCTCTGTCCTGTCTAACAACGACGACATCAATAACAACAATAACTACAACAGCAATGAAAAACAACAAGGGCAACAAAAGGGAAAATAAATAAATATATTTTTTAAAAAATTTAAGTGCAGGGGGCCAGGCGGTAGCGCAGCAAGTTAAGAGCACATGGCACAAAGCGCAAGGACTGGCAGAAGGATCCCGGTTTGAACCCAGGGCTCCCCACCTGCAGGGGAGTCACTTCCCAGGCAGTGAAGCAGGTCTGCAGGTTTTTATCTTTCTTTCCCCCTCTTAGTCTTCCCCTGCTCTCTCCATTTCTCTCTGTCATATCCAACAACAATGACAACAATAATAGTAACAACAACACTGATAAACAATAAGGGCAACAAAAGAACAAAAGGGAAAATAATGGCCTCCAGGAGCAGTGGATTCCTAGTGCAGGCACCAAGCCCCAGCAATAAGCCTGGAGGCAAAAAAAAAAAAAAAAGTCAGTGCAGTTTTTTTCCTAAAATAAATGACCAAATCCTAAAGGGGCAAACAGTGTCAAAGAAAAATATGTACAGTTGAGACAATCTTTGGGATATTCAGGTACAGACATGTCTAAAGAATGAAAGACAAAGTCATTAGCCAGGCTGACATCAAGAGCATTAGCTAAATACCAATGACATTCTAAATAAAGACAGAAAATGGTGATGGATTTCTCTCATCTTCATTCCCTTATTTTATATGCACAAGACTTCTTTATTGCTAACAGTTGATAAACTATAAACATATATAGTATGGCAACTAACAGAAAGAAGATATTATTAGTTCTGTCTTTTGGTCTAGAAAAGACTAGCTAAAAAGAAGTTATTTTATTAGTAGCTCCAGCTCTATGCCAGATATCCACACATGTTCTCTACAGTGTGTGCTTTAAATTATTTACTGAAATAGATATTTGACTTTACAGAGAAATAATGGTTTCCTTGTGTCTCTCAGTAACAGGAAAAATTTCCATCTTTACCAGGGTAAGATTAAAAAGCTAATCAGCATTGCGGTCTCTCTGAGTCTACAGATGTGCTCTTCTCAAATCCACAGTGGATTTGGATTACCTGGTGATATTTGAACTGCCCCTTCTGCTCTTCTTGTATATTTATTTAACACTTTACTCAGCTTTGTTTTTAAGTGATTCTGACAGTGTCTAACTAAGAAACAACATGCTCTGGTTAAATGTTTAGGACAGGGGTTCTAATGATTTTTAAAATAAGCTCATATTCACTTTGGTTTTAATGTCAAACTGTCTGCAGATGGGAGTGAGTTCAAATTAGAGCAAAGCAATGTTGCCTGCTCATTATCCATTTACTTATATCAGAAAAGTGAACTCTTTGTTAAAAGCAGAGCCCAAGCTAAACTCTCTTTAAAACTTATCTGGGTCTTCATCTTGCTTGGCATGTAGCAAGCGTATGAAAAGTGGTGGATCACATCATTTTCTTCACTACATTGCAAGAGACTTGAGGGTGAGTCTGTTACAGGACCTGGCATTGTCCTGGGTGTTGCGGTAGGTCCTCAACCAAAACTTGCTGAGTGATTGAAAGACTGACCTGCTTCTCATTCGATTCTTTGCCAGACCATCTGAGACGAAGTAAACAGAGTTAATAAGAGATGAAAAGAAGGATTGCTGAGCCACAGTGAGGGGTTAGAGAACACAATTTGTGGCAGAACCAATCAGCATATTTTCAAAAATCTCTCTAACAAAACCTGGCAGCCTGGTTGAGTGAGAAAGCAGGGGAAGTAGGCGATGGGTGTGTGTCTACACACATGCATATACACACAAGGTGGGGGGGGGTTAGGGTAGTACATGTGAGGTAGGAGTTTGCAAAATGTTCAATGGAGTTACAGTCTCCATGCTATTTCCCTTATTCATATATATATATTTGGTGTCCCAACAGGTCAACTAAGTTAGGATAATTCTAAGAATAAAAAGGAATCTTTGATTTGCACAACCTTACAGAGAGTTCAATCATGACCCTAAGTTTTTGCATTGCATTTTGCTCTAAACCAACTATTATTCATATTTAATTTTAGTTTTGAGAATCTGTCTCCTTGAATCTCTCCATTTAACTCTTCTTTCTTTTTTTAAAATTTTTTTACATTTATTTATTTTCCTTTTTGTTGCCCTTGTTTTTTGTTGTTGTTGTAGTTATTATTGTTGTTGTTATTGATGTTCTCTTTGTTAGATAGGACAGAGGGAAATGGAGAGAGGAGGGGAAGACAGATAGGGAGAGAGAAAGATAGACACCTACAGACCTGCCTCACCACCTGTGAAGTGAATCCCCTTTAGGTGGGGAGGCAGGGGCTCTAACCGGGATCCTTACGCCTGTCCTTGGGCTTTGTGCCACTTGCGCTTAACTCGCTGAGCTACCGCCCGACTCCCGATTCTTCTTTCTTATATGGCAGATTGCTATAAAATTTTATCATTGAAGTTATTTTTATGGAAAAATAAAGCTGGGGGCTTGGTGGAAGCATACATAGTTAAGTGCATAGTACACAAGTACACTGCAAAAGGATTCCAGTTCCAACTCTGGCTCCCCACCTGCTGGGGGGGTCACTTCACAACTGGGAAGCAGGTATGCACATGTCTTTCACTCCTCTCTATCTTCCCCTCCTCTTTCAATTTCTCTCTGATCTACTTAATAAAATGGGGGGAGGATGGCCTCCAGGAGCAGTGGATTTGCAGTGTGGGCACCCAGCCCCAGTGATAACCCTCAAGGCAAAAAAATAAAAAGCTATTTTTATGTGTTACTTTTGCAAGCTGCAAACTATGCTTGAAATGTGAGTGGAATGCACAGTTTTTTTTTTCTGTTCCCAGATTCTTTTATTATTCAAATATCAAAATATGGAGAGAAAGGACAAGAAAAAGGGGGAGGAGAAAGAAAAGAAGGAAGATGAGAAATAAGAGAGGAGGATGGAGGAGGAGAGAGAAGAAATGGGAGGAGGAAGGAGGAGAAGAAAAGAGGAAGA
Organism: Erinaceus europaeus; assembly: GCF_950295315.1. Lineage (NCBI taxonomy): Eukaryota > Metazoa > Chordata > Mammalia > Eulipotyphla > Erinaceidae > Erinaceus > Erinaceus europaeus. The sequence continues at coordinate 57,551,292 of NC_080164.1, forward strand.
GGAAAAGAAAGAGGAAGGAGGAGGATGTAGGAGAAGGAGGAAGAGAGAGGTGAAAAAAGAATGAAGAAGGAGAAGAGGAGGACAGGAGAAGGAAGGACAAGATAGAGGAAGGAGGAAGAGATAGCACAGTACTAGAACTTCTCCCAGTGGCATGTCATGACCATATGCTGTCAGGGCTTGAGCCTGATCAAATATGGCAAGACAGGTAGGTGCCCTATCTGGTGAACTATATCTCTAAGAAAAATTAATAATCATATGTAAGGCTATATTACTACTTTCATGGTCTCTATACACTTTTGCCAGTAGTCTCATTACTCTTGGGGGGAACAGGACACTAAATATTTTGGTTGTGTTGCTGGAAAGATGGATAAAATCTAAACAATGCATCGTAAACTATTATTATATTCATTGTTATATTATTTTTCTTTTGAAAATATATTTATTTTCAGGCAGGGCCTCATGTTACATGGTTCTGATACTATTGTGGGTATTTTATTTTTACATTCAATTACTGTCAGAGACAGTAAAAGGAGAGAAACAGGGTAATCACCAGAGCTCTGCTCTAATAACCATGGAGGTTCCCAGTGGTGCTGTGCATAGTATTATTTTTTCTAATCTCAAAATAAATTAATAAATAAAACACTTCTGTGGAACCCCTAAGACCATGGTACCCCCTAGGCACTTTGCCTGATGGAGAAACCACTCCTGCTTCTACCAACTGTATCCTGGTTGTTCTGTAAGAAGAATGTTGTTTGTGAAGTTTGCTCTCAACAGGACTCCTGATTCCCTGGGGCCTGGCTTCAGACCTACTCAGAAGGTAGTAAATCCAAAATCACAAAGATTTAGACTCTCAACATGTACAAATTTTGAATATCAATTATAACTCAATAAAGCTTTAGAAAACTTAGAATTACCTAAACTGTTATAATCACACTCTTGGAGTAAGAGAAATGCCATGGTGAGAGCAGGGAAATGACTGTTTTCTAAGACAGAAAGTGAGTGTGAAGTGTGGTAGGTAAAAGGCAGAGACAACCTCCAAAAGGCCTTGCTGAATGTCCTTTGAATCTACTGAAGGTAGGAATTCGGAGCCTTGCTCTAGGAAGGTGGCCACCTTAGTATGGATTCAGGTCCTAATCCACAGTTGTCACTATAACTACTTGCCATTCAGACACTATTTGGTATTATTAGTGCTATTCTGTTTTTTGTTTTTTTTTCTCTCATTTCTGTGACTTCACTACTCTGGGCTGACTTTTCCTGATGGAAATAGAAACAGGACAGGTGAGACAGAACCTTTGGGTGATGTGCTACTTTACTAGGTTTGAGGTTAGTCACCAGAGGATTGAAGGGAACTTTTGGTACTGTTTTATCTCTCTCTTTTACTCTCTACTGAGAGAGAGGGGAGGGTAGCATCCAAGCATCTCTCGGTGCTATTATGCTCTCATGTAGAAGGGGCTCGAATCTAGGTTACATACATGACAATTAGACAATTTTTCACGTCAGTTATTTCAACAGGCAATTTTTTTGGAAATATATTTCTTTTCTATTTTTTAACATTTTAAAATTTTATTTATTTATTCCCTTTTTTGCCTTTGTTGTTTTATTATTGTAGTTACTGTAGGTGTTATTAATGTTGTCGTTGTTGGATAGGACAGAGAGAAATGGAGAGAGGAGGGGAAGAGAGACGGGGAGAGAAAGCCACCTGCAGATCTGCTTCACTACTTGTGAAGCTACTCCGCTGTAGGTAGGGAGCAGGGGTTCAAACCAGGATCCTTATGCTGGTCCTTGCACTTTGTGCCACCTGCACTTAACCCACTGTGCTACCGCGTGACTCCCAGAAAGAGATTTCAGCTTACTACTCTAACTTGTCTCTACATCTAATAAACTAAATTGTATCCCTCTTAGCCTGTACAGATTTAACAGATTAAGTAATCTCAGTGTTCAAACTTCTTACAGTGTGAAACCATGTTTTGAATTCACAGATACAACTTTACCATGATCATTTTTGTTCAGTGAGGTTATTTCTGCTGTAATTGTTCTGTATTTCTTATTTTTCATACATAGAGAACATTTATCTGCTGTTTATCTGAGTTTAAAAAATTTTATTAGTGATTTAATAATGATCAAAAGATTGTAGGGCAAGAAGGGTACAATTCCATATAATTCCCTCCACCAGAGTTTTGTATCCCATCCACTCTATTGAAGTTTGCCTATTATTTTTTAATGAAGTTTTTATTTATTTTATTTAATTATTGGATAAAGACAGCCAGAAATTGAGGGGGGTGACAGAGAGGGAGAGTGACAGAGAGACACTTGTAGCCCTGCAGAGAGACACTTGTAGCCCTGCTTCACCACTTGTGAAGCTTTCCCCCTGCAAGTGGGGAACAGGGGCTTGAACTTGAGGCCTTGTGCACTGTAATTTGTGCACTCAACCAGGTGTTCCAACACCTGGCCCCAAAGTTTGCCTGTTCTTTATCTCTCTGGGAGTAGGGACCAAAATTCTTTTTGGGGTGCAGAAGGTGGAAGGTTTGGCTTCTGTAATTGCTTCTCTGCTGAGCATATGGACATCGACAGTTCGCTTCATATCTCCAGCCTGTTTCTATCTTTTCCTAATGCGATAAGACTATGGGGAGGTGAGGTTCCAGGACCCATTGGTGAGGCATTTTCCCAGGGAAGTCAGGATGGCATCATGATAGCATCTGCAATTAGTTGTCTGAAAATCATTAAGATACAAAGCAGAACAAAATTGTTTAATAATCTGGAACCTAAAGGTAAGAATAGAGCAGATGGAACTAAGTGTCTTCATATAAGAAGAAACTAGGAAGTCTATATTAGGTATATTCCAGGGGGTCCAGAGTAATTTTTGTCTGAGCCTGATAGCAAGCATGCATGTAAACTAAGTATTGTCTGGGAAGATGATGTCAGAGTTGAGACTAGTACCAAAAAACCGGAACAGGGCCGAGAGTAGCTCTCAAATGTGGGGGAAGTATATAAATATTATTAACTGTAAACCCCATTGATCTGACATAGGGCCCATATCTATTCATATTTAACACAGGAACCTGTGTAACCTCTGCATTACTGTCAGTCTGACATCACAGTCCATGGCCACAGCAAGAACATTCTAGGCTGCACTCATTTCAGGATCAGTCTTCTTCAAGTGGCAAAGTATGTTGACCCAGCCTCCTTCAGACTATGGGGTAATCTCTACCATTGTTGTTCTATATAGAGGACAAGGTCCTGCAGAGGCCCATGAGTGCTTATAATGATGGTCCTGATGGAAGTGACCAGTGATGGTAGAGAAAGGGAGCTAGTAGTGGTCTAGGTTCATAATATCTGTGTATTAACCCCAGCATTCCCTAACTAGAGCCCCAGATGATGGGGTGGCCTGGTAGTGGCCAATAGGGCCATCATTCAAATGTGCCTGTCTGTTGCCCTTATCCAAGCTTTTGTAGTTCTTATTTATCTGACAAGGTTAGATTTAGAGTAATTGAGGGAAGAGATTAAAAGGGTAGAAAAGGAGGGTATCTAGGCCTAAATATAAAATATTTGATTAAGTACTTTATGGTGTTTTTTGTATCTTTTTAGTTGCTTGCTGCACTTAGTATAAATCTATTCACTGCAGATTACTGCACACTTTTACTTTAATGTATATATTTCCCCCCTAACTTGTGGATACAAGCGCACATGTGCTCTATCTTACGGGCCCTGATCTATATCTAGGTTCTATAACTTTTTTAGGAAGTCCACCACCTGAAATGGAACTAGGGGACCCCATGAGCTAGGAAAATTCTCCCCAGAAATGGAGCTAGAAGGTTGACATCCCAGGCCTAACACCTCTGGATACAGTTTGAAGTGAAACATGTCTAGGTGGGACTGGTTTGCACTGCTTTTGTTAAGATTAGCAAATGCAATATCAAATGGTATGGGTCAAGAGAAGCATGAAGAAAAAGAAATATTTACCAAAGACCTAGAGGTTACAGGACTGGGAGAAATATGGACTTTAAAGATAATGAGGAAATTTCCTTACTATCATTGAGTTTAAGAAGGCAATAGATAATTATTGTCATAACAAAGTTATTTGGAAGCTTGGTTTACTTTGAAACTTCCATGGTGGGAGTCAGGCCGTAGTACAGCAGGTTAAGCGCAGGTGGCACACAACCCAAGGACCTGTGTAAGGATTCCAGTTTGGGGATCTGGCTCCTCACTTGCAGGGGAGTCGCTTCACAGGCGACTCAGGTCTGCAGTTGTCTTTCTCTCCCCTTCTCTGTCTTCCCCTCCTCTCTCTATTTCTCTCTGTCCTATCCAATATCAATAACAACAAAAACAACTTCAACAATAAAACAACAAGGGCAACAAAAGGGAATAAATAAATAAAAATAAAAAGCATTTCAAAAAAAAGAAAATTCCTTGGGTAAATTTTTTTTTTTTTTACTTTTCTTTATTGGGGAATTAATGTTTTACATTCAACAATAAATATAATAGTTTGTAAATGCATAACATTTCCTTGAGTAGTGACTCATAATTTTCAATATACAAGTCTTTCACTCTTTTGGTTAGGTTTACTCCTAGATATTTTATTGTTTTTGTTGCTATAGTAAAATGAATTGATTTCTGGATTTCAGCTTCTTCTAACTTACTGTTTCCGTAGAATAATGCCACTGACTTTTGAATGTTATTTTTTTAGCATGACACCTTACTTTATTGACTGATGATTTCCAAAATGTTCTTGCTGGATTATTTAGGTTTTTCTATGTATACTGTCATGTCATCTGCAAATAGGGACAGTTTGACTTCTTTTCTTCTAATGTGTATGCCTTTAATTCCTTGAACCTGCTTAATTACTATGGCAAGAACTTCCAACACTATGTTGAATAGTAATGGTGATAGTGAACAGCCCTGTCTAGTACCTGATCTGAGGGGAAATGCTTCCAGTTTTTCACCATTGAGTATGATGCTGGCTGTAGGTTTGCTATATATAGATTCCACATTCTTCAGGAATTGTCCATCTATTCCCATTTTTTGCAGTGTTTTGATCATAAAGGGATGTTGTATTTTGTCAAAGGCTTTCTCTGCATCTATTGATATGACCATGTGGTTTTTGGTCTTGTTTTTGTTGATGTGGTGGATCACATTGATTGATTTACATATATTAAACCAACCCTGCATGCTAAGGATAAACCCCACTTGGTCACGATGAACAATCTTTTTAATATACTACTGTATCTGGTTGGCTAGAATTTTGTTCAATATTTTAGCATCTATGTTCATCAGAGACATTAGTCTATAGTTTTCTTTTTGGCTGTGTCCCTGATTGCTTGTGGTATCAGAGTGATGTTGGCTTCATAGAAGCTGGAAGGGAGTATTCCTGTGTCTTCAATCTTCTGGAAGACTTTTAAAAATAGAGGTATTGGTTCTTCTTTGAAGGTTTTGTAATATTCATTTGTAAAACCACCTGGTCTAGGACTTTTATTTTGGGGAAGGTGTTTGATAACTGTTTCAATTTCATTAGCTGTAATGGGCCTGTTCATGTTATCTAGTTCCTCTTTAATTAATTTAGGAAGTTCGTAGATATCTAGGAAATTGTCCATTTATTCCAGGTTCTATAGCTTGGTGGCATATATTTGTTCATAGAAGCCTTGCATGATATGTTGAATTTCTTCTGTGTCTGTTGTGATAGCTCCCCATTCATTTATGATCTGATTTAACTGAGTCTTCTCCTTCTTTTGTTTTGTGAGTCTGGCTAAATGTTTGTTGATTTTGTTCACTCTTTCAAAGAACCAACATATACTTTTGTTGGTCTTTTGTATGGTTTTCTTATTTTCACTGTTGTTGATTTCTGCCCTGACTTTAGTGATTTCTGTCCTTCTGGTTGCTTTAGGGTTCCTTTGTTATTCTTCTTCTAGGTCTTTAAGATGTGCAATCAGGCTGTTTATTTGTGCTTTTTCTTATTTCCTAATGTATGCTTTATGGCTATGAACTTCCCTCTCAGTACTGCTTTAGCTGTGTCCCAAATATTTTGATAGCTTGTGTCTTCATTTTCACTGAACTCTAGAAACATTTTGATTTCTCCCTTTATTTCCTTTTTGATCCAGTAGTTGTTAAGTAGTGTACTGTTGAGTTTCCTCTTTTTTGGGACTATTACTAATCTTTTCTTGATTGTGAAATGTTAGTTTAATTCCACTGTGGTCTGAGAAGATGCTTGGGATGATTTCAATGCTCTTGAATTTTCTGATGCTGTCTTTGTGGACTAAGATATGGTCTATCTTTCAGAATGAGCCATGTGTACTTGAGTAAAATGTATATTCCAGTTTCTTGGGATGAATGACTCTGAAAATGTCCAACAGTTCTAGTTTATCTCCCTCTTTTCTTTATTGATTTTCTGCTTGGATGATCTGTCGAGTTGAGACAGTGGGGGACTGAGGTCCCCTACTATGAATGTGTTGCTGTTAATATATTGCTGTAGCTCTTTCAGAAGATGTTTTATGTATTTAGATGGCTTCTCATTGGGTGCATAGATGTTAATAATTGTTAAGTCCTCTTGATTGACTGATCCTCTGAGCATTAAGTAGTGTCCATTCCTGTATTTTTAAATTTTATTTATTTTAAAGTTTATCATGTCAGATATGAGAATAGCTGTCCTTTTTTGTGCACCATTGGCTTGTATGATAGTTTTCTTTCCCTTTATTTAGAGACTTTGTCTTGTTGAGTTAGGTGGGTTTCCTGTAGACAGCATATTCTTGGATTGTACTTTCTGATCCATCTTCCTACTCTGTGCCTTTTAATAGGTGAATTCAGATCATTGACATTTATTGATATCAAAGATTGAAGATATTTTAAGGCAATTCTTATAGATTTTTAGAGTATTCTGATAGAAGCCCTATGTATGGTGGTCTGACTGTTTATAGGGAACTTTCAGAAGTTCTTTCAGGACAGGCTTGGTGATAGTTGATTCTTTCAACTGCTGCTTTTCTTAGAAGGTTTTTATGCCTCCTTCTAGTCTGAATGACAGTCTAGCAGGATACAGTAGTCTTGGTTGAAACCTTTCTCATTGAGCACTTGATAGACATCTTGGCATTCTCTTCTGGTCTGTAGTGTTTGTGTGGAGAAGTCTGCTGCTAATCTTATGGGTTTTCCTCTGTAGGTGACTCTTTGTTTTTCTCTTGCAGTCTTCAGAATCCCTTCTTTATCTTATTCCTTTCCATTCTAAATATGATGTTTCTTGGTGTCTTTAAGTCTGGGTTAATTCTTTTTTGGACCCTCTGGGCTTCTTGAACCTTTATGTCTTTGATGTTGTCTACACTAGAGAATTTTATTCAGCTATGTCCTGAAAGATGCTTTCTTCCCTTTCCTCTCTTTCTTCCTCTGGTCAGCCAATAATGTGTATATTATTTCTTTTGAAGTCATCCTATAGGACTCTGTTTTTGTTTTCAGAATCTCTTAATCTCTTTTTGAGACCTCTTACTTCTTTTTTAGTTGTCTAATTCATTCTCTGTCTTGCTAATTCTGTATTCAGCCTCATTTACTCTATTCTCTCTCCCTTCTACTGTTTTCTGGAGTTCAACTATTTTGTACCCTGTTCTGATACTGTTTTAGCTTGTTAAACTAGTTGTGTTCTTAGCTCAGCTATTTCAACTTTCAGCTCTCTAATAACCTTGAGATAATTAGTGTTTTCTTCTAGAGTTTCATTTGTTGTTTCTGCATTTTTGATGACAATTCTTTCAAACTCTTTACTCACTCCTGTGATTATTTCTTTAGTGTTTGGATGTTGACCTAATTATTTTGTGCTTCAACCTTTGGGGAGCTTTTAGCTGGACTGTTGTCCTGGTTCTTTTCTCCAGTATTTCTTCTTGTTGGTTTAGCCATTCTATATAGTAGGTTATGAGGTCCCTCTCTCAGTACTTTTCAAATTACTGATCACTGTTGCCTGGATTGCTGGATTGACTTGTTTCTAAGAAAGGTAATTAAAGGGTTCACATTTGTGGAAATTGACCTTTGTTTCAATAGTATTTTGATTCCTGAGTTGGAGCTCAGTGGCTTAAAAACTTCTTTTGTTCTTTTTCTTCCCTGTAGGCTATAGGAGCCTGAGGGCTTTGACACTATAAGTAGGAAGGTAGATTAATTATACTTAAAAGCAAAGTAGTATTCCATTTTGTACATATACCATAATTTTTTCATCCACTTATTTTTTGTGGACACCTGGGTTGCTTCCAGGTTTTGGCTATTATGAATCTTGCTGCAACAAACATAGGTATACACAGATCTTTTGGTATGGGTGTGTTTATTCTTAGAATATATCAGTAGGAGATTAATCACTGGTAGGTCCATTTCTAGCCTTGTGAAGTTTCTACAGGCTGCTATCCACAGGGGTTGGACCAATTTACATTTATTTACACTAGCAGTGCAAGAGGATTCCTTTACCTCTGTAACCTCTCCAGCTTTTGTTCTTACTATCTTTTCTAATGTATGACATTATCACAGGTGTGAAGTGGTACCTCATTGTTGTCTGTGACAATCAGTGACTTGGAATATTTTTCCATATGTGTGTTGTCATTTGGGGTCTCTCTTTGGGTAAATATTTTCTTCATATCGTCTCCTCACTTTTGAATTGGGTTATCTACTTTTTTGTTTGTAAGTTTGGTGAGCTCTTTATACATTTTTGTTATTAGCCTCTTGTCTGACATATGGCATGTAAAGATCATTTCCCATTCTTGAAGCGGAAGAGCTTCTTTCATTGCGTAATGGTTACTTTTGAGGTACAGAAGCTTTTCAATTCGATGTAGTCCCATTGATTCATTTTTATTTTACTCTTCCTTGCAATTGGGTCTGTATCATCAAAGATGCCCATGAAATTTAGACAGAAAATAATTCCACCAATTTTATCCTCTCTAAGTATTTGATTGTTTCTGGTCTAACATCCAGGCCCTTGATCGATTTGGAGTTTGCTTTAGTTTCTGGTGAGATATAGTGGTTCAGGTTCATTCATGTGCACATTTCAACCCAATTTCCCCAATGCCATTTACTAAAGAGACTCTTAATTTAATATTTTGAGTCCCCTTATCATAAATTATATGTTCATAGATTTGGGGGTTATTTCTGAGCTTTCAATTTTGTTCCAATGATCTCTGTGTCTAAATTGTTCCACTGCCAGGCAGTTTTTATTATAGTAGCCTTATAATATAGTTTGAGATTAGAGGGTATAATGATTCCCATTCTGTTTATTTTTCTTAAGATTGTTTTGGTCATTTGATATATTTTCTAGTTCCAGATAAACTATTGTAATTTTTGTTCTAGTCTCTTAAAAAAAAAAAAAAACTTGGTGTGACTTTGAAAGGTATTGCATTAAATTTATATATGGTTCTGGGGAGAATATTCATTTTGATGATATTAATTCTTCCAATCCATGAGCTTGGGATCTATTTACATTTCTTTGTATCTTTTAATATTTCCTTGAATAGCAACTGTAGTTTTTCAGTATACAAGATTTCATTTCTTTGGTCATGTGGTTTTTGGTTTTGCTTTTATTGATGTGGTGAACCACATTGATTGACTTATGTATATTGAACCAGTCTTGCCTTCCTGGGATAAATACTACATGGTCGTGATGAACAATCTTTTAAATATAATGCTGTATCCAGTTGGCTAGGATTTTGTTCAGTATTTTAGCATCCTTTCTTTATATGTACTTTTTCCATTGTAACTATGATGTGTCTTGTCTTTAGGTCTTAGCTTATTCTGTTTAGGACTCTCTGGAATTCTTGATTTTTAAAACATATTTATTTATTATTTATTTATTCCTTTTTGTTGCCCTTGTTTTATTGTTGTAGTTATTATTGTTGTTATTGATGTCGGCATTCTTAGATAGGACAGAGAGAAATGGAGAGAGGAGGGGAAGAGAAAGATAGCCAGCTGTAGACCTGCTTCACCACCTGTGAAGCGACCCCCCTGCAGGTGGTTAGCTGGGGGCTTGAACCGGGATCCTTATGCTGGTCCTTGCACTTTGTGCCACATGTGCTAAACCCACTGCATTACCGCCCAACTCCCGACTTCTTGATTCTTAATGCCCTTTCTGTTGTTTAGGTCAGGAAGTTTTCTTCTGGTATTTCTTCTAGGATGCTTTCTTCCCCTTCCACTCTTTCTTCTTCCTCTGGTAGGCCAATAATGCACAAATTACTTCTTTTGAGGTCATCCCATATGTCTCTGTTGTTGTTTTCAGTGTCTCTTAGCCCCCTCTTTTTATTTAGCTTTTACTTCTTTTTTAGTATTCTCTAATTCATCTCAGTCTGCCTAATTCTCCTTTCTGCTTTTGTTATTCTAATCACCTCGTGATATCTTGTGTTTTCTTTCATGGTCTCCTTTGTTATTTCCCTATTTCTCATAGTATTTCCCCTCAAAAAACTTTCCTTACTGCCATGATTAATGTATCAACTAATATTTGGAGACTTTATTCATTCTTAGTTGCATCTGGATTGATTGGATTTTATTCTGGGCTCCTGTTCTGGTTCATGTAATGGATTTTTTTTTTTAACTTGAACATTATTTTTAGTCTTTTTTATAGTCTTTGTCCTGATGATTGCTGTTCAGATATTGTGTTGGTTGACCTCTAGTCTGTTGGTTATCAGACAACTGAAGGTAGTTACTTGGTGGTCTGATTCAAGATTGGTTTTAGCTGTTGTTCTAATGGGATACCACTGCTATTGCCTTTGGAAACTGAGATAAGTGTCTTTTGTGTTCAAACTGAGGTAGGAAATATATGGCTAAAATAGCTATAGAAAATAAAAGAAATACCAAACCAAATTCCTCTCATAAAAGAGAACACAACCAAACACTAGCCAATAGAATAACAACAACAAAAGCAAAAATTAACCAGAGCAGAGAGAAGGGGAAAAAAAAAAAAAACACCTAACAATCAGTCTGCAATTCAAACTAGATCTAATCAACCCCCTCCTAAAAAAAAAAAAAGCAGAAACAATTATCAAATAAACTTATAAGATAGAGGGAAGGAAAGGAAGAAAAAAAAAAAGGCAGAATTTAACCAAACTCCTCCCACAAAAGAAATCACAAGCGAACAGGTAAAGAAGTAAAGAGTTATCAAACTAGTGAAAAGAAAACAACAACAACTAACAAACAGACTACAGATCAAACCAAACCAATCTTCCAAAGAACTCCACCTCTCCACCAAAACCAAGGCTTGGGACTTTCTGTAGCTCAGATCCAGTAAGTTTGACTTAGATGTTAACCCACTGAGTTCTGACAAAAGGTTCAACCTTGAAATCTTGCTTGATGAGTTTAACCTGGGGGGCTGGCTCTTTGCCAATGACTGCCTCTGTTTTCTCAAATAAGCCACATCTGGCTTGGAGGACAGGTCTGGGGGGTAAAAAGAAAAACTCATCCCTCAGTTCTCCTTTGTCCTTTTCAGCATCTTTTTGCCAATTTACAGATGGGCTATAATACTCCGGCATGGTTCCTCTTTGTTCTGTTCCCTATAGTTCCTCTTCTATTGGCCTGGAAATCATGTTCCCACTTGGAATTCCCAGAATTCAAAGCAATTTTTTTTGTGGAGAGTCTGTCTTGACTCCACCCCCTCCCATATTTCTTTCTTAGTTTTCCTTCTCCTCCTCATTCTCCTTCTTTGCCTTTTTTCTCCTCCTCAGTCCTTCCTCCTACTAATTCTTTTTATTGCCACTATGATTGTAACTGGAGCTCCTTGCCTCCATGCCAAATCCACTGCTCCAGTGGTGATTTCTTTCTTTCTCTTCTCTCTTTCTCTTTTGGATAGATATAGAGACAAATTGAAAAGAAAGAAGGAAATAGAATGGAAGAGAGAAAGAGACCTGCAATACAGCCTCATTATTCATGAATCTTCCTCCCTGTAGGTGGGGATAAAAGCCTTAATCTAGGTCCTTGGGTATGGTAAAGTGTGTGCTCTACCAGTTATGCAACTGCCCAGTTCCTACATAATCCTTCTACTAGCCCAATAAAAGTCAAAAGCATACTCTTCAGCAGGAGAGACAACATAATGTTTACGCAAATGATTTTCCTGCCTGAGGCTTTTAGGTTCCAGGTTCAGTCCTCTATACCACCATAAGCAAAAACTGAATAGTGCTCTAGTCAGACAGCTAGTCTCTCTCTCTATCTCTCTCTCTCTTTCCTCTTTCTATCTCTATCTCTCTATCTCTCATTAAAATAAATAAAATATTTTAAAATACTCTTTACCAGATTTTCTTAACCTCTCAATATTTTTTATCTTTTTTGTTTATGCAATTTCATGAAACTTTGCCACTTTCAACTAACTTAAGACTAGCCCAACTTTAACAATTCATATATAAGTGCTCATCTCACCTACTACAACCACATTGCTTTCTAATCTCTTCATACCGTCTCTTCTCCTGCACCATTTATTTTCACCTTTATCATGACCACAGTGCCCTCAACTCATTCTCAATCATTTTAATTAATAATAATTTTATATGTCCACTTTACCTTGAACTTCATCAACTCTCTCCAGTCCCCATAATTTCATGCCACTCATTTCTAAACAAGTTTTCCCAGATACTAGAATCTCTTCTTGTTGTACTCTAAACCATATCAAATCTCTAAAATGAGTTGTCATAGTGCTCATAGGCTACTCATTCAGATATATTTCCATAGGATAGGTTATACTGTGTTCCTTAATATGACTTTTAAGTATCTTCTTCATAATCTCATTGTCTAATGTCTTTCTGAACTGTAAATCCCTTTTCTCTTGGAGAAAAATAATCTTTTTTTACATTTTTCTACATTTCTTATGCTTCATTTTCAACTGTGCCATCCTCACTCTGAACAGATGACCTTCCTTCCTACTGTACTGAAAAAGCAGAGGCCATCTGGTACAACCTCCATAATCTCTCCTCCTCTCCATCTGTCATTCACTCTCTAAAACTTTCTTTGGTATCTTCATCTTTCCTTCTCTTCCCTCCTGTTTCCATCTCCTTTCCAAAAGAAATCCAAGACTTAAAAATAATAACTACTGTGTGTTGAGCACTAAACTAGACTTGTTATACACTTCATACGTAGGTATCTCAGTGACATTTAAAAGTAGATGTCTCAGGCATCATATCAGGAAACAGACTTAAGAGTTATCAGCTACCCTGTGGGGCTCTTATTTTCCTACTCTACTCTTTTCCTAGGTCTATAGGAAACACCTCATTCTTTTTTGGCATCTTCACTTTTTTCTTTTTTTAAATTTTATTTATTTATTTATTTATTTATGAAAAAGATAGGAGGGGATCGAGAGAAAGAACCAACCATCACTCTGGAACACGTGGTGCTAGGCATTAACTCTGGACCTCATATTTGAGAGTCCAATGCATCATCCACTGTGCCACCTCCCAGACTGTGTCACCTTTTTTTATAAGTGTTTTTTTCTTAATGTAAACACACAAAGCATCTAATTTACTAAACACAATTTATTCCATCCTGTATTAGCATCAACATGTTATCTCACTATTATTCATTTTACCTATAAGTATATTGAATACAAAAAAAAGATATTCTCACTGTTTCTATTTCCTATAGTTATATACATTAATTCCCAGAATATACTTCCCTGTCTAAATTTTGATGGTTAAGTTAAATGTACTTTAAAATTTTTCCTCTTTTTTATTATTCATTTTCTGATTCTATTTTTCATAACCTTGAAAGCTTCCTTCCAGGTTCTAGTCTTACCTTCTAGTCTTTTTTATCCCTTGCATAATAACATAGTAAGTAACCCATGAATCAGTGATTTTCATAAGAAACATAATCATGGACCAGTTATTTTGTAAAGGTACTAATATAAGAGTATTATTAGTGCTGAGGAGATAGCATAAGGGTTATACAAATGACTTTCATGACTGAGGCTCTGAAGTCCTAAGTTCAGTCCTCAGCACCACCATTAATCAGAGCTGAGCAGTGCTCTGGTCTCTAGTATCTCTCTTTCATTAAAAATAAATAAATATAAAGTTGGATTAGGGCAGAGAGTAGGTCCAAATCTTGACTAAAATATACTCATGGCACATGTATATTCAAATTTAGCACAAGAGCCTGTATAACCTACAAGTCTCTGTCAGTTTGAGCTCACAGTCAATGGTCACTACTGGGAACATTCTAGGCTGCACTCATTTCAAGACCATTCTTCCCTGAGTGGCAGAGTAGGAGGACCCAACCTCCCTTCTGAAAGTGGGGCAGTCATTACCATTGCTGATTTATAATGCAGGCAAGGTCCTGGAGAGGTTTCTCATGAAAATGACCAGTGATGGTGGAGAGAGAGATCTATTAAACATCTAAGCTCATCATATCTATGGAGGAATCTGAGGATTTCCTAACTAGAGCACCAAATGATGGGTGGCCTGGTAGTGACCAAATAGGCCATCACTAAGTAAGCCAGTCTCTTGGCCATTTCCAGCTTTTGTATTCCTTTCTTTATCTGATGAGCTTTGACTTTCTTCCACTTGTTAAAGTGTTGAGCATCATTTGTTGTATCCAAGTGGGTTATTGGGTTTATTGGGTCTGGCCACAAGTTAGGGAGGAAATATCCCTACGATTCTAGTGGAGTCTAAGTTAAACTAAATTTTTTCTGCATTTACTTGTTTAATGATTCTAATAAAGGTTGCCATAGGGACAATGATTTTCTTTTAGTTTATATATGTACTTTTGCAAGTATATTTCTTGACCACTTGTATATAATGCTTCTTCTAAATATTATCAAGACATGACAATAATACTGATGCCATTGGAAGAGTTTAAGAGATATATCTTACTTAATTTCATTTGTATAGTGAGTTGAGTAGATAAACTGAAGTTCAGTAGGGCGTACGAGAGGAAGGCATCTTGGCCTAAGTAGTAAATATTACTGTTATTATATTAGAAAATTCATAGTGCTTTCTTTAGTCCTTTCTACTAGATTGCTGAGCTTACTGGGTCTAAGTCTAATCGCAGAAGACTATTACGCACTTTTATCTTGATGTATATAGTTGCCCATAACTTGTGAATACATCTATATGTGTATCCAGTACCCTAGGCCCTAGCCTATTTCTAGCTTCTGTATTAGGTAGTACCATGTGTTAAGAAAGGTCTCACCAGATTACTGGAGATGGAAGGTTGACATCTCAGGTTTGGTGTCTTTGGATACAATCTAAAGCAAAAAGATAGTGGTGGCATAATGTAGTGTGGTGTCACTGGTTGCATTGATTTAGTTGAGGTCAGCAGGGCCATTATAACAGAGTAAGGGATCAAGAGAAGAGGTATCAAGAAATAAAAGTAAAATCCCAGAGGTTATGGGGCTGGGAGAAATATGGCTTTTAAAGAGAATTAGGAAGTTTTCTTGTAGTCTTAGAGTTTAAAAAGGAAGTAGATAAGTATTATTATAACCATGTTAGCTGAGAGTCTGCTTTTTTTTTTTTTTTTTGAAAATCCCATGGTTAGGATTTACTGTACTATACTTGACCTCACCATGCTTTATGCAATTTTATGATATCTACTAAGAACAGTATCTTCAATAAGGACAGGACCAAATAATTCTGATCTATCTGGTCTAAGGTTGGAGGTAACTCAGTATTTTTTAAAAGTATTTTTGCAACTGCTTAAACAACTTAGCATCAGAATTCAGTTTACAAATTTGAAACTTTCAATGCTTAGACTAGGCACTAAAATATAGGCAAAGAACTTGAGATATTCCACCTATTTATTTCCTGACATTGAATTAATAGTGATTTATAAGATTATAAGTTTATAAATTAGCAGAATAGTTTCATACTGCTCCCACCACCGAAGGTCTGTGTCTCCACCCCCACTGCCCTATAGTGAATCTGAACACCACCCACCTAGAGTCTTTTACTTTTGTGCAATTCACCAATCTGGTCCAAGATCTGTTTTGTGTTTCTGTTCTTATTTCTCAACTTTTGTCTATAAGTGAGATCATCCCATACTCATCCTTCTCTTTCTTTTTTTTTGAAATACCAGTTACGTTACCTTCTTTCTTTCTCTAATTTCTTTATTGGGGAATTAATGCTTTATATTTGACAGTAAATACAGTAATTTGGACATGCATAACATTTCTCAGTTTTCCATATAACAATACAACCCCCACTAGGTCCTCTGTCATCCTATTTGGACTTGTATTCTCCCCCACCCACCCACCCCAGAGTCTTTTACTTTGGTTCAATATGCCAATTCCAGTTCAGGTTCTACTTGTGTTTTCTCCTTTGATCTTGATTTTCAACTTCTGCCTGAGAGTGAAATCATCCTTCTCTTTCTGGTTAACTCATTTAACAAAGTTTCAGATGCTACTCTTATTCCATCCTGAACTCTGGGCAGACAAACTTACCAAGGTATCCAGGAACCTCACCTCTTCAGAGCCCTACCCCACTAGGTAAAGATAAAAATAGGCTGGGGGTATGGATCGACCTGCCAAAGTCCAAGTCCAGTGGAAGCGATTATAGAAGCCAGAACTCTCACCTTTTGCACCCCATAAAGAATTTTGGTCCATACTCTCATAGGAGGAGAAATGTTAGGGGAAAATGATCAGAGGGTTCTGAATCCCAATTCCATCGTACTTTGAGAGAGAAGAGGAAAGACACTCAGAAGTAGTATTAGGCTTAAGTATGACTTAGAAAGGAAGAGAAGACAGGACCACAGGAAAATGGGCAAATATAATGGTCATCCATACCTGTGACCTTGAGAGAACCACTGCAGTTTCCAATGGAAGGAATGGGGACACAGAACTGTGGTGGTGGTAATGGTGCGGAATTATACCCCTGTGTTCTTCTAATTTTGTATATCAATATTAAATCACTAATAAAAATTAAAAGAGTATTATTCTATCACATTAATTAACTTCAGTAGAATTTTCAAAAGAATTCCTAAATTCATTCTAGAAATTGGAAATCAGGTCTATTTAGTCATCAAATATAAGATCCCCAACTCTCCATTTCTTTTTTTTCCATTTAAAACATTTAAATATATTCTTTTTTCTTTTTTGCCTCCAGGGTTATTGCTGTGGCTCAGTGCCTGTACTACAAATCTACTGCTTGATTTTATTGGATAGGACATAAGAAACTGAGTGGGGAGGGGAAGATAGAGAAGGAGAGAGAAACGTAGACACCTGCAGGTGTCTTGTGAAGCGACCCCCTGGAGGTGGGTAGCTGGGGGCTTCAACCAGGATGGTTGAGCAGGTCCTTGAGTTTTTTATTATATGCATTTAAACCGGTGCACCACCACCTGGCCCCCTTTAAAAATATTCTTCACTAAGGGGTGGGGGGGGTAGTGCAGCGGGATAAGCACACATGGCATGAGGCTCAAGGACTGGTATCTCAAAGGTAAAAGTTCTTACTCCTTTATGAAAAGAAAATCTTTCTAAAACTGTATCAGAATCAGAAGCAACCCCTTTCCATTTTGTTTGAAGACATTTCCTCATTAATTACTAATTTTTGTATTTTTTTATTGACAATCAGGGTTATTGCTGGGACTTGGTAGCTACAAGATAAATCCACCACTCCAGGTAGCCATTTTTCCTCACCACTCTTTTCTGTTTTGTTTATTTGATAAGACAGAGAAACATTAAGAGGGGTGGAGGACACATACACACACACACACACACACAGACACACACAGAATGAGAGAGAGAGAGAGAGAGAGGTACTTGCAGATCTGCTTCACTGCTAGCAAAGTATCCTCCTCTCCTCCCCCCTACAGATGGGAGCAGCAGCAGCTGGATGGTAATGTGTGGGCTCGCCAGGTGTACCACTGCTCAGAACTCTACTCTTTCTAACTTAAGTGAGAAATAATAGCATATCTTTTGAGAAATTAAGTATAACCCTACATCTCAGGCACTTGCTAGCTTTTGTTATTTGATCATGTTACTTTAAACAGCATAAATGCTTATTTTGTATTGTTTTGATAATCGTAGAAGATGAATATTAGATGCCAGTGGAATAAAAAACCAAGACAGTAAAACTACTCAGTAAGCATAAATTTGGCAGCCGTCCTATGCCCCATAATTCTCACAGGCTATATTTTGCTCCTTTGCTAGAACTCTTGCAAAGAAATTTCTAGATAAACTCTTTTTTTAATTCCAGCTCATCTTCACAACAGTCTTCCCAAAGTCTCCTAAAATGTCTTTACTTCCATGAAAAAATATCTTTCTAAACTAACTGAATATGAAATGTGTATAATTTTTTTAAAGAATTTATTTATTTATTGATGAGAAAGATAGGAAGAGAGAAAGAACCAGACATCACTCTGGTACATGTGCTGCCAAAGCTTGAACTCAGGACCTCATGCTTGAGGGTCCAGCGCTTTATCTACTGTGCCACCTCCTGGACCACCAAATGTGTATAATTTTTTTAAGTAAGAGGAAGCAGCATAAACTTTTTTCTTCTACCTCTCTGGTTGCTGCTTCTCATTGCTGGCACTACAAATCCACCACTCCTGGTGGCCATTTTTTCAACCTTCCTTTCTTTCTTTTCTCCATATTATTCGATATGAAAGACAGAAATTAAGAGGGGAGGGAATAAATTAAAAGGAGAGAGAAAGACACCTGCAGACCTGCTTTGCCACTTACAAAGCATTCCACTGCAGGTGGGGAGTAAGTGCTCAAACTTGGGTCCTTGTGTTTAACTGGGAGTGCCACTACCTGACACCAAAGATATACTTTATATACAGTAAAATATGCCCATTTTTAGAAGTGTGCTTAGTTTTGCTATATGTGTACATTTATGTAATTTTCACACAACCCAAACCTAAAAATTTGCCATCAATTCAGTAAGATCCCATTATACTTCCTAATAGTCAATTCCTATATTCAATTCACCAAAACAATCCACCAATTTACTTTCAGTTACTGTAGAATATTACTATAGAATATTACTTTTCTGATTGAAAATTTAATAAATAAGATTCTAAATTTATAGATAATCCTGTGTTTCTGACTAGTTCATGGAGTATATCAGTGTTGTGTGTTTCATTTATTTTTATTGCTGCATAATATTTCACAATATGAATGAATATACCACATGGACTATATATTCAGTTATGGATTTTTCATTTGGACTGTTTTAAGTTTCATCCACAATGTTATTATGATCATTAATTTACAAATTATTTTGTATAAATGTTCATTTTTCTCAGGTAAACAGTTAAAGTAATTTTTTAATCATAAAGTAAACATGCTTTATTTTCTTTTTTCTATTCTTTTTTAAAATTATATTTATTTATTTATTTGGATAGAGACAGCCAGAAATAAAGAGGGAAGGGGGTGCAGAGAGGGAAAAAGACAGAGAGATACCTGCAGCCCTGTTTCACCACTTGTGAAGCTTTCCTCCTGCAGGTGGGGGCCAGGGACTCAAACCCAGGTCCTTGCGCACTGTAACATGTGTGCTCAAAATGCTTTATTTTCTAATAAACTATAATTACTTCTCCACTGGACATGGGCACTGGCAGGTCAATCCATACTCTCAGTCTGTTTCTATCATTCCCTAGTGGGGCAGGTGGTGTTTCAGGACACATTGGTGAGGTCATCTGCCTAGGGAAGTCAGATTGGTATCATGGTAGAATCTGCAACTTGGTGGCTGAAAAGCATTAAGATATAAAGCACAACAAACTGTTTAATAATCAGGAACCAAAAGGCAAAAATATAGCAGATGAGATTTGGGGTCTTCATGTTGGAAGAAGCTAGGAAGTCTATTTTAGGTATATTCCAAGGGGCCCATGACTTAACTAATTTTTGCCTGAGTCCATCAACTAACATGCAGGTGAGGTGAAAATATTGTCTGGGAAGATAGTATCAGAGTTGGAAATAGGACTAGAAAGCTGAATCAGGGAAAAGAGTTGTTTCCAAGTATGGGAAATTATATAAACACCCTTAACTGTAAACCCCATCAATCTGACTATGGACTTTGCTTGTGATCATACAAGATCTACAGACTAATAGAGAAATTGCATATTTCAAGATTGTCTTTCATTTATTTTATGAACATATACTTTTCTCATTACAGCTTAGAATGAACTTTTCTTCAATTTTATATACTAGGGCTACATAAGGTGTTTTGCTGTTGTTGTTATCACCAATGTTTAATAATTCCAGGTGAGCTTTTCCAGACAGACAGAGACAGAGGGAGAAAGGGAAGGATTTCACAGCACTGAAGATTTCTCCAGTGTTGTAGGGGTTGGGATAGAAGCTGGGTAACACACATGGTAAAGCAGGCACACTACTCAAGTGAACTACCTTGCAGGCCACATGTAAAGTATTTTCATGTCTGTCTTCATAAGATACATTTATTTGTAGTTTCCTTTTATGATGATGTTTTGTATGATATTACTTTAAGAATAAGACTCACTTCCTAATAAGGGAGCTATGTCCTTCTCTATTTTCTTTTTTTTTTTTAATCTTTTCATAGCAATTATGAGTTTCAGAAATCATTTGAATTTGAAGTTTTCTTTGCAAGAGTGCTGTAATTACAATTTAAAAAATTTCTCATTGTTAGTAAGATAAGTTGTTTCTGGAAATATGTTATTTTCAATTAATTTGTTTACTATCTGTCCAAAAGGTTCTAATAATTTTCCATAATATCTTATTAGTGTAAGATAGCTAGAACTTTCTTGTTCTTACTATTGGAAAATATGACAGTTTTACTTATTATTTGATAAGTCTAGCTAAGTGAAACATTTATCAATTTATTGATTTTTAATAAACCAACACTTCATTTTATTAGTTCTGTTTGCCTATTTTCATTTTCTTGAATCTTATTCTAAATGGTTATTATTACCCTACATAATTTGCATTTGACTTTGTGTGTGTGTATTCTTAAGCATTTGCATGTGTGATCCCATCACTTTCTGCTTGACTCTGTCTTGTATATGAGACAGAAGAAGAGATGCAGACACAGATAGGGGGAAACACAAAGCACAGAGCTTCCACATGGCTCTGGAACTTATACATATATGACCAGACATATATTCTTTGGTTGTAATGTCTCTGAACCCCCATTTTATCATAATTAATGTTATATTATTTTATAAGATAATCTAAGCTTTTAATTTTTATCATTTTCTCATATAAATATTTTATTTTTAAAAAACATGAAAACTGCTTTAGCTGCATCTAGTGAATTGCTATGTATTGTTCGCAGGTCATGACATTTTATAGCTTACCTTCTGGTTTTTCTCTGGGCTATTTAAAAATATTTTTCTAATAATCATCTATTTTATAGATTATTTAAATTCAATCATATTTTATTATCTTACAATAAGATAATACACTCCAGTATCCTGGTATTATATGGCATAATGTGTGACATATTTGAATGAATAGTCCATGTATTTTTTAATAGAATGATTATTTTATTCAACATTTTATATAAATGTCAAATACTTCATATTGGCAATTAACTTGTCATTCTACTTTTATTTTTATTATTTTTCATATTCTATTTTAATTTACCTAGGATAGAGATAAATTGAGAAGAAAGGGGAGGGGAGCTAGAATGAAACTGAACCACTATATTTCACCAAACACAAAAGTAAATTCCAAATTGATAAAGGACTTGGATGTTAGACTAGAAACTATCAAATACTTACAGGAAAGTATTGGCAGAATTCTTTTCCATATAAACTTTAAGGACATCTTCAATGAAGCAATCCAATTACAAAGAAGACTAAATAAAAAATAAACCAATTGGACTACATCAAATTGAAAAGCTTCTTCACAGCAAAAGAAACTGCCACCCAAACAGAGACCCCTGACCAAATGGGAGATCTTTACAAATGCCATGCATCAGATAAGAGGTTAATGACTAAAATATATAAAAAGCTTGCCAAACTCAGCAACAAGAAAATAAATGACCCCATTCAAAAATGGGGAGAGGACATAGACAGAATATTCACCACAGAAGAGAATCAAAAGGTCAAGAAACACATGAAATGCTCCACGTCTTTGTCAGAGAAATGAAAATAAAGGCAGCAATGAGATACCACTTCACTCCTGTGAGAATGCCATACTTCGGAAAAGATAGGAGTAACAAATGCTGGTGAGGTTGTGGGGACAAAGGAACCCTCCTGCACTGCTGGTAGGAATGTCAGTTGGTCCAACCCCTGTGGAGAGCAGTCTGGAGAATTCTCAGAAGGCTAGAAGTGGACATACCTTATGACCTTGCAATTTCTCTCCTGGGGATATAGCCTAAGGAACCCAACACATCCATCCAAGAAAACTTGTATATACCTATGTTCTTAGCAGCACAAAATGTTATAGCAAAAACCTGGAAGCAACCCAGGTATCCTACAACAGATGAGTGGCTGAGTAAGTTGGAATACTCCTCATCTATTAAAATGGGGATTTCATCTTCTTCACCCCATCTTAGATGGAGCTTGAAGAAATTATGTTAAGTGAGATAAGTCTGAAACAGAAGGATGACTATGGAGTGATTTCACTCATAGACAGAAACTGAAAAGCAAGATCAAAAGGGAAAATACTAAGCAGAATTTGACTTGGAGTTGGTGTATTGCACCAAAGTAAAAGACTGGGGCTGGGTGGGAGAGTTCAGGTTCTGGAACATGATAGCAGAGGAGGACCTAGTGAGGGTTATATTGTTAAGTAGAAATATTATGCATGTACAAACTATTGTATTTCACTGTCACCTGCAAACCATTAATCCCCTCATAAAGAAATTAAAAGAATAACTACTTTTACATATTTTTCTTTTATATCATTTATTTTCCCTTTTTTGGCCTTGTTTTTTATTGTTGTTGCAGTTATTATTGTTGTTGTTATTAACTTCATTGTTGTTAGATAGGGCAGAGGGAAATGGAGAGAGGAGGGGAAGACAGAATCAGGGAGAGAAAGACAGACACATGCAGACCTGCTTCAACCGCTTGTGAAGCAACTCCCCTGCAGGTGAGGAGCTGGGGGCTCCAACCATGATCCTTCCGTAGGTCCTTGGGCTTTGTGCCACGTGCGCTTAACCAGCTGTGCTACTGCTGGACTCCCCAAGAATAACTACTTTTAACATGCATGTGGGAGAAGTTTGTAGGTGATATTTTTATCAAAGAAGAAAAATATTTAACCTTCATTTATTCTATTACTTCAGAAGAAAGTGTAGCCTTTAATTATTGTCTCTGTTGCCATTATATTTATCGTGTTTTTTTCTAGATGTTTTAAAATATCTTTTTTATCTATATTGTTTTATAACTGTTTACTTACAATATATCTTGCTACTATTTTATTTATGTTTATTTCTTCTTGGGGGCTCATTGAACTTAGATCATTGATTTTATTCTATTTTTCATTAATTTTGGACATTTTTTATCATTATTTATTCAATAGTTTCTAATTTACCTTTTGCAATTCTAATACCACTCACATTAGAATCTGTATAATGACCCACAGATCACTAATCTCTGTGTTTTTCTAAGTCTATTTTTCCTTCTGTTTAGTTTTTATATAGGTATGTATTACCAAGTTCACTAAATCTTTTCAATTGCACTTAAAATCAATTTTCAGTCTACTCTATTGGACTTATATGTTTAATATTGTATATTAAATATAAGATTTCCTGTTTGTTTATTTGTATGTCATTCAGTTTTATTCACTATATATATATTTTTTGCTCTTATTTTATTTGTAAAAAGGAAACACTGACAAAACCATTGGATAAGAGAGGTACAACTCCACACAATTCCCACCACAAGATCTCTGTATCCCATCCCCTCCCTTGATAGCTTTCCTATTCTTTGACCCACTGGGAGTATGAACCCAAGGCCATTGTAGGATGCAGTAGGTGGAAGGTCTGGCTTCTGTAATTGCTTCCCTACCGAACATGAGCATTGACAGGTTGATCCATACTCCCAGCCTGCCTCTCTCTTTCCCTAGTGGGGAGGGGTTCTGGGGAATCGGAGCTCCAGGATACATTGGTGGGGTTGTCTGTCCAGGGAAGTCTTTTGGCATCATGCTAGCCTCTGAAACCTGATGGCTGAAAAAAGAGTTAACATGTAAAGCCAAAAAAATTGTTGACCAATCATGGACCTAAGGGCTGGAATAGTGCAGATGAAGAGTTGGGGGAATCTCCATTTTATAGATAGCTAGTAGCTATATTTTAGTTATATTCCAAATGGCCTGTGGCTATACTTTTTTTTTTTTGCCTGAGTCTGAAATCTGATATGCAGGTGGACCCAAGTTATTGTCTGGGGAGATGATGTCATGATTGGAAAAAGGACCAGAAAGCTAGATCAGAGAAGAGAATAGCTCCCAAATATGGGAAAGGTATATAAAAATTGTTGACTGTAAACCTCATTGATTTGATGTGGTCCGGGGCCCATATTCAGCTTAGGAGCCTATGTGACCTCTGCGTCCCTGTAGATTTGAGTTCACATTCTGTGGTCATATGTAGGAATGTTCCAAGCTGCCCCAATTTCAGGACCCATCTTCCTCATGTGTAGCATATTGTACGTTGTCCAGCCTCTCTTCAGAGGATGGAACATTCTGTATCATTGTTGATCCATGTTGAGGGCAAGGCCCTGTGGGGGCCCAAATAGGGGTCTATTTTGTTGTTCCTGATAGAGATGAATGGGAACAATAAAGAGAGGTGTTTATTTGAGGTCTAGGCACACCATGTCTGCTTGGGAATCTCAGGATTCCCTTAATAGGGCCCCAGCTGATGGGATGGCCAGATAGTGAATAAAGAATCTTCATTAAAGTATGCCAGTCTCTTACCCTTATTCAGCATTTGCAGTCATTGCTTTGATAAGGTTAGCTTTGGAGTGACAGAGGGAAGTGTAATTAGGAAGTAGGTGAGGAGGGTATCTATGTCTAGGTAGATAGACACTATTTCATTATAAACTTTATACTGACTCACGGCAGACTATTGTATACTTTTGCTTTCAGGTATCCTAATTTATGGATACATGTGAACATATGCTCTATCTCATGGGACCAGGTCTATATCTAGGTTTTGGGACTTTGTTAGGAAGTGAACCACCTGGAATGAATTAGAAAATCCTATGAAAAGAAAGGTCTCACCCGAGTAATGAGGCTGAAGGGTTGACATTCCACGCTTGATGTCTCTGGACACAGTCTAAAGTGAAGCATGCCGAGGTGGTAATTGTTGCATTGATTAGGTTGGGATGGGCTGATGCAATATCATTTGGTATGAATTGAGAGAATCATGCAGGAAAGTGAGCCCCACCCTAGAGGTTCCAGGACTCTATAGAGGAAGTGGGAGGTTTCTGCTGTTGTAAGGTTTAAGAAGGCAATTAATAGTTATTGTTAAAATCACATTATTTGGCAATTGGGTTAAATTTGAAATATCTGTTTGTTAGGATTTGCTGTATCGTACACAACATCACCATAATTTGTGTCCTTTGACATTATTTGTATATAGCTGTGCCACCGACTGCTTCTGTTCTCCCTGGTCTAAACTTTTAAGAGAGTCAACATATCAAAGACTCAGCCTATGATCTGTGCATTAAAAAGTTTGAGATAGTCAATCAATTATTCTCCTCTAATATTAATTAGTGATTTATATGACTACAAATTAATAGCAGAGTACATTAGCACTATTCCCACCACCAGAAGACTGTGTCCCATCCCTTCCTTCCCCCACCACACTCTTTATATTTTTTTAGATATACTTAAGTACAAAGAAAGTTGTTTCGCTAACTCCATGAAGCTTTCATTAACAATATACATCAGAAGTAATTTCTTACTCCTCTGAGCTTCTGGATTTCTTGGTTTAAATGTGTGCTAATTAATCACATTTTGCACTAAATTTTTTTGTCACCAAATCATTATACCCTCCTTAGATAATGTATTTATTGAAAGAACTCATAGGGTGTCTAGTTGTTTTCTAATAATTTGTAAGATTTATCTATTAAAATGAAATAAAATATGTTCAGAAAATTTTATTATAATTGCTGTTGCTATTTTTACCCTTATAATAGGATTTTACCTTATCATCTGTACTATCTTGAATGACAAGATCTCTTGGTCCCAATCATTGTGTACTTATTTATATTTTGACTTTAGACCTTTTGTTTGTATACTCTGCATCTTCCAAGTCAAAGTCAATCCAGTTATTCTCTATGCTGAGAAAAATGTGAACTAGTTTAATTACCTAGATCAATTCCAAAACACATATTCTTCAAGTACTTGAAGATTTATTTATTTAATATATATGCATGTGAGAGAGAAAGACAAATGCACAGGCCTCTTAACTGGTACCTGTTGCAATGTAGAAGATGTAACTTAGGGCTGTACCCGTAGAAGAATGGGCTCTGTGTGCTCTGTCACTTTCTTAGCTGCTTTCAACTTCAGGGATTTATAAACATTTTCATCTGTAAGATGAGAACTATATTCGAAGTTGAATTACTCAGCTGTTACCTTGCTTACTTTTTTCTTGTGTGTATTAATTGATTAAATTACGTAAAATTCAGTTCACTTGCAATTAGTAAGTTTCCAACAACATGTCAAATACTTAGGCCAAATAATACTCAAAACAATAATAATTATAATAGTAAAAAAGAACTAACACTTATTGATACTAGGCTCTGGTATAAGAATTATTTTTACATATAAAAGTTTTTATAGGACTTGGGCAGTTGTACTCCTGGTAGGATCATCATGTGAAATGATCTAGGATTAAGCCCCAGTCCTCACCTACAAGAGGAAACTTCATTAGAGATAAATCAGGGCTTCAGATGTTGTTCTCTCTCCCTTTATATTTTCCCCTCCTTCTTAATGTCTCTTTGCCTTTATAAAAACAAGTATTTAAAGCCAATTGGAATGGTGGATTGATGATCCAGACACTTAGTCCCAGCAATAACCCTGGTGAAATTTAAAGAAAAAGCTTATTCCCCTGAGAAAAAGGTGCTAGCTACCATATCCCAATTTTTTAAAAAATATATTTTAAATTAATTTTAATAAGAGAGAAACAGTGAGGAAGATAGACAAAGAGACACCAGAGTGTTCCTTGCTCAGCCCTTGCTTAGGCTAGTGCTAGGGATTTAACATGAGACATTATCCTTGTTTCTTTCATAAGGAAATCAACATTTAGTGATGTTAAATAATTTGTCTGATAAGTATATGATGCTTAACTGTGAAATTTAACTATGATACTTAATAGCTGTGATCACACTCTCAGCAGTAAATGTTCATTGTATTATCCTAGGAGTGCCAGGGGGTAGTTCCATAGTATCGAGCAAAAGTACTATGTAAGAGGTCTCTGGGTTCAATTCATGATACCATATATGCCAGAATTCCTGCTCTGGCCTCTCATGAATTAAATGAACTGATTTTCAATAATTGCCTGAAAGAACCCTAAGAGATAGTTCAACCAACAGACCTCGCTCACATTGCTGTTGTTTTACTATGCAGGAGGACCTGGACTCAAGCTCTGGTCACA
Source organism: Erinaceus europaeus (assembly GCF_950295315.1). Classification (NCBI taxonomy): domain Eukaryota; kingdom Metazoa; phylum Chordata; class Mammalia; order Eulipotyphla; family Erinaceidae; genus Erinaceus; species Erinaceus europaeus. The sequence goes on from NC_080164.1 coordinate 57,578,696, forward strand.
ACATGAAAACACCATGAAAATAAGGAGTTTTACCAATAGTCAAATAGTTCTGTTCTATCTCTTAACCTGTCTTTTTAACCTTAACCTCCTCACCTGTCTTTTCCCACATCCTTTTTCTGATAAAAAGAGAGCCTACTGTGAGTGGTGAAATTGTACCCCTGCCAGAAAACAAATTACCAGAGAAGCTACCGATAATTACTTTTTAAAAAGATTTTTTTAAAAAATCATTTGTTTATTATTTGGTAGACTGAGATGGGAGTGGAAGGTAGAAAGGGAAGGAGTCAGAGAGATATCTGCTGACCTATTTTACCACTCACGAAGCTTTCTCCCTGCAGGTGGGGACCAGGGGCTTGAACCTGGATCCCTGTATACTGTAATATGTGTGCTTAACCAGGTGCACCACTGGCTGGCCCTACGCTTTTGATAAATTACTACATTCAATCATACCTCAGCCTAAATCATAATCTCTGTATAATAGCTCTACATAAATATTTTTAATGTTTATTTATTTTAATGAGAGAAAATAAGAAGAGATACAATGGGAGAGAGATATAAGGAGAATACACAAGTGTCATTTTGTCAAGTTAGGTTAAAAATCAACCTGGGAATCCCACACATGTAAAGCTAGAGCTTTTTTGTTGAGCCATCCCCTCAGTTGCCATAAATATTTTAAAATATCTTTCCTGTGGCCCTTGGGAAGGGGAGGAGGCATAGTGTCTATAGTTATTGTGTGTTCTCTCTCTCTCTCTCTCTGTCTGTCTCATTGTCTCTCTTTCCTCTTTCTCCTCTTTCTCGTTGATAAATAAATACAATCTAAAAAGATAATATATCTTCCCTAATACAATTGTATAACTAAAATTGGTAATTACTATTCTACAATATCTGTTTTATCCTTTAGAGTGGTTGAAAAAGACAGTCCCTGCCCAATAGGCGCTTACAAGTTAATTGGCTTGACATACACAGAAGAAACAATGCAACTAGTACAAAAGAACTAGGAGGTTGCAAAAGTAAACAGTGAATAATATACCATATATAAGAGCAGCAAACTTTGAGAGAATATAACTCAATTATAATTCTTAAGTGTGAAAAGGGTTTGAATATAAAGAACTACCAAATGCTTTCTCTAACAGAGCAGGAGATGCTTTCAAATTGCAGACAAGATCCTGTTTGGTGTAAGAAAGGGATTCACTATTCAGCTGGACTGAGGAGCATAGGTTGTCTTGAAGACTCTTACCATAGGGTGTGTTTTTAAATGATTTCACTATAAGGCAGAACATTGGACTGAGTGACCCATCACAGCCTCTCTCAGCCCAGGAGTTTTGTGACAAACATTGGAATGCAGACAGCTCAGCACTGAGAGGAAAATGAAACAGTCATTGTTAGTCTAGCTCACCCAGATTGCTTCCCTCCTCTAGCTATATCTACAAAGTTGCCCTTAGCCATCAAAGCACATTTCAGTTCTGGTTCCCAACAGCAAAATTCTGAAGAACAATAGTGCAGAATCTGAGAATAACAACTCACTCTACCCAACACTCATCATAGCAAAACCATCTGTCTAAACATGCAACGTTATTACAAGTTTGTACCCCTTTAGAATTAATAAATGAGATCTAGAAGGCTGAGTAACCAAAGTCCCAAGGAGGACAGTTTTAAATGAATTGTGGGGATCCACCCATGTTGCAGAATGTAGCAGGTTCAGTGGGAGGGAGGCATAAGCCGACAGAGGTATTGCTGTGTCTAACAACAGTGAGCCCCATGGGCACTTTGAAAGTGACTGGTAACAGTGAAGTTTCAGGATGCTCTTCATTCTCACCAGTGTTATCCCTATTGTTAGGGTATGATGCCTACTCCATACCATGTTCTCTCACTCCCACTGCTATCTGCTAACAGTGTAAGAGCCGGCCACCTGGTACCAAATGTGCTCAAAATCTCTAGGAAGGACAGCGATGAATGTTGAAGGATGGAAGGTGTGGGAGGCAGAAGATGAGGAATATGTATAGGAAATGACTGTAGATATATCTGATCAAAATGTAAAATCTGACATTTATCTGTTTGCAATGCTGTAGAAAGGTGGTCTTGCCAACCACGTATGGGCCAGGAAGCAGTGTTTTTTCTATTAAGGGTAAATAAAATGAGGGTAAAATTTTAAGTTGAGGAATTTTTCTGTTGCTAGAAGGCAAATTACTACATGCAGTAGTACAAAAGAACAAGGGTAAACAATGCAATATGCTATGAATTGTGAATGCATGTGTGGTAATGTCATGAATATATTAACTTACTTCATTGTCAAGGCAAGTGACAGAGGCTGCCTGAAATTCAGAGAAGAGCCGGCTGTCACTCTGCAGCTCAGACACTTGGAGTCACATCTCTCCTAATAACAAAGTCTATTCTGTTTACATTTGACATGCGAGCAAGGGGGTGGTGGATTGCTTTTTTGTAAGGAAATGAATGAAAGCATGAATGAATGAAGGAATAAATGTGTAGATGGAACCTCTCTGCCCAGGCCATCCTGAAGCCATCAATATTCCCAGTTTGGATAAAAACAAATCATGTCCGACAGGAGCACATTTAGATGAATTTTTTAATATTTCTGGCAGTGGATTGTATTTATTTATTTTAACTATGTCAACATACTGCACATTTCTGAGTCTGGGTCCCAGTGGTGTTTAATAAAAGAAACCTGTGAAACACTACACTGTCAGAATATGGGAAGGAGATTCTCTATGAACAAATGGAGAGAAGGGAATTTGAGGATGATGCCAGTGAGGGTTGGTGACAGGTTAACATTAGTTCTGTTTGGATTGGGGGGTCACTATCTGGCTGTTTTCTTTAACCTAATGCATAAGTGAGGTAAGGAAGTAAATATCCTATTGTATTTAGTAGCAAGATCCAGAGAAATGTTCTCATAGTGGAGGGGGTGGGGGGACAGAGGCAGATTATTAGGTTGGAATTAAAATGCAGAAGAGATTCATTAAATTGTTGACCCTCCTCCCCACTCCAAAGGAAAAAGATAGAGAAAAAAGAAAATCAAGTTGCCATCTTAAATTGACAGCATTGGAGAGGAATTATGTGCACTGATTAATAAGTGAATGTTTCTACCATTATGATCGCAGCACCTGCTAGTTATGTCGACATTGAAGAGGCTCTCAAACTACAGTGTTTCCAATAATAAAGGTACCATCAGCTGAAAGTTGTGCACAAGTGTCAGTGCAGGGGCACATCACTTTCTTGTACGCTTGTGATGTTTAAAAATATTTCCATGATTCCTCTTGCCAATTTCTATTTCTTTGCACCTTCCCCCCGCCCAACTCTTTCCTATGGACTGTGTGCAAAATATCATTTACTTACATCAGTAAAGTGAAGGAAATCAAGGGTCAGATCAGAAAATACCAGAGAGAATAAATTCCAGGGTGAGACTAACATACAGCTTACCATTTAGAGTCACATGATATAAAGTAATTTCAAAACATGTGTTATTCTTTCCAGGTTCCAAGAAAAAATGGCAATTTTATCCAATTTGGGTGTTTGCCAAAGGTGCCATTTCACCAAATGTAACTATGGTCATAAAAAAAAGGAAGATTCAGAATAGATTAACTGGCTTTGCTGTACTATAATGGTGCTTTAAATGAGCAATTTGAGACAATTAACCTGGAACAGGCACTTCTGAGTGTTTTATCCCTTTAACAGTTTTGGTTCTTCAAACAAGAACAGAGAAAATGAAAATTGTTTCCTTCCTATCGTAGAATCTCCTTTATAACTTTGTGAATATGCATATGATCCATAAGGAGCGTGTAATGGGAAGTCTAAACTATGTAATTTGGAGATGTAATACCCCATCAACCAAATAAAATCATTTAAAAATTAATGAGTATTTATGTGGCTGGCTTAAGATAAAAATGTTCTTCATCTTTTGGTAATACTTAATAGCTCTCCCCTTGCATACAAAACACATATTTTTCTTCGGTGTACTAAATATTTACTGTAAAGTGTGGGAAGGAAAAGATCATTTGAAATTGTATGTAATTATTAAATTATTAAAATACATTCACATACTACCTGAAGGTATTGTTTTCATATTATATTTAAAAGCAACTAAGAAGAGACAAAAAAAATAATAAAATGGATTTTACTAATAAAAAGAAAGGGAAATATTTAACATTGCCCTTAGGAAAAAGATCTAATTTCAAACATAGCAAATATTTATTGAGTTCCTACTATGTGCATACGGCTGAAGAAGATAATATGGAACAGATTAATGGTAGCTATTACTATTATGAATGTACTTTTCTGAAAAGGTTAATCTGGAGATGGTGTGCAAGATGTAGTAGAGTCCCTGTGATAAAAGACTTTTAGAATGATTGAAGGATCCTGACTGTATTGTGTGGGTCAGCCAAGCTAAAGAGAACTGTCCTAGGGAAAACCAGTATTTAAATCATTGCTTGGAGATGTGGAATTCTTAATAGGAACTCCAGGAAGCCTGGGGCATCCTTGTAATATGGAAATGGGAGGGAAGGAAATACCCATTTCTGCTTAGGAATTGACCTTTCCTTAATGATGTATGACCCTGGTTACAGTTACTTGAGGTTTAAGTCTCTACCAG